>NW_027371830.1:0-22369 GCF_046119375.1 Phyllobates terribilis
GAAATGTTTGAAGCTACTGACTGAATGAAAGGAGCTGGCATCTCACTCTCTTTGAATCTTCTTTATCATGCTAGGATTAACAGGAAAAAGCTAAAAATTTCAGAATTGCACCGTGCAATGTGGAGATATTACTGTTTGTGCATTTACAATATTCATTGATTTTTGCCATTGAAAAACGTCCAGAAATGTTTGAAGCTACTGACTGAATGAAAGGAGCTGGCATCTCACTCTCTTTGAATCTTCTTTATCATGCTAGGATTAACAGGAAAAAGCTAAAAATTTCAGAATTGCACCGTGCAATGTGGAGATATTACTGTTTGTGCATTTACAATATTCATTGATTTTTGCCATTGAAAAACGTCCAGAAATGTTTGAAGCTACTGACTGAATGAAAGGAGCTGGCATCTCACTCTCTTTGAATCTTCTTTATCATGCTAGGATTAACAGGAAAAAGCAAAAAATTTCAGAATTGCACCGTGCAATGTGGAGATATTACTGTTTGTGCATTTACAATATTCATTGATTTTTGCCATTGAAAAACGTCCAGAAATGTTTGAAGCTACTGACTGAATGAAAGGAGCTGGCATCTCACTCTCTTTGAATCTTCTTTATCATGCTAGGATTAGCAGGAAAAAGCAAAAAATTTCAGAATTGCACCGTGCAATGTGGAGATATTACTGTTTGTGCATTTACAATATTCATTGATTTTTGCCATTGAAAAACATGTTTTTCATATACCAGAAATGTTTGAAGCTACTGACTGAATGAAAGGAGCTGGCATCTCACTCTCTTTGAATCTTCTTTATCATGCTAGGATTAACAGGAAAAAGCTAAAAATTTCAGAATTGCACCGTGCAATGTGGAGATATTACTGTTTGTGCATTTACAATATTCATTGATTTTTGCCATTGAAAAACGTCCAGAAATGTTTGAAGCTACTGACTGAATGAAAGGAGCTGGCATCTCACTCTCTTTGAATCTTCTTTATCATGCTAGGATTAACAGGAAAAAGCTAAAAATTTCAGAATTGCACCGTGCAATGTGGAGATATTACTGTTTGTGCATTTACAATATTCATTGATTTTTGCCATTGAAAAACATGTTTTTCATATACCAGAAATGTTTGAAGCTACTGACTGAATGAAAGGAGCTGGCATCTCACTCTCTTTGAATCTTCTTTATCATGCTAGGATTAACAGGAAAAAGCTAAAAATTTCAGAATTGCACCGTGCAATGTGGAGATATTACTGTTTGTGCATTTACAATATTCATTGATTTTTGCCATTGAAAAACGTCCAGAAATGTTTGAAGCTACTGACTGAATGAAAGGAGCTGGCATCTCACTCTCTTTGAATCTTCTTTATCATGCTAGGATTAACAGGAAAAAGCTAAAAATTTCAGAATTGCACCGTGCAATGTGGAGATATTACTGTTTGTGCATTTACAATATTCATTGATTTTTGCCATTGAAAAACGTCCAGAAATGTTTGAAGCTACTGACTGAATGAAAGGAGCTGGCATCTCACTCTCTTTGAATCTTCTTTATCATGCTAGGATTAACAGGAAAAAGCTAAAAATTTCAGAATTGCACCGTGCAATGTGGAGATATTACTGTTTGTGCATTTACAATATTCATTGATTTTTGCCATTGAAAAACATGTTTTTCATATACCAGAAATGTTTGAAGCTACTGACTGAATGAAAGGAGCTGGCATCTCACTCTCTTTGAATCTTCTTTATCATGCTAGGATTAACAGGAAAAAGCAAAAAATTTCAGAATTGCACCGTGCAATGTGGAGATATTACTGTTTGTGCATTTACAATATTCATTGATTTTTGCCATTGAAAAACGTCCAGAAATGTTTGAAGCTACTGACTGAATGAAAGGAGCTGGCATCTCACTCTCTTTGAATCTTCTTTATCATGCTAGGATTAACAGGAAAAAGCTAAAAATTTCAGAATTGCACCGTGCAATGTGGAGATATTACTGTTTGTGCATTTACAATATTCATTGATTTTTGCCATTGAAAAACGTCCAGAAATGTTTGAAGCTACTGACTGAATGAAAGGAGCTGGCATCTCACTCTCTTTGAATCTTCTTTATCATGCTAGGATTAACAGGAAAAAGCTAAAAATTTCAGAATTGCACCGTGCAATGTGGAGATATTACTGTTTGTGCATTTACAATATTCATTGATTTTTGCCATTGAAAAACGTCCAGAAATGTTTGAAGCTACTGACTGAATGAAAGGAGCTGGCATCTCACTCTCTTTGAATCTTCTTTATCATGCTAGGATTAACAGGAAAAAGCTAAAAATTTCAGAATTGCACCGTGCAATGTGGAGATATTACTGTTTGTGCATTTACAATATTCATTGATTTTTGCCATTGAAAAAC
Source organism: Phyllobates terribilis (assembly GCF_046119375.1). Taxonomy (NCBI): domain Eukaryota; kingdom Metazoa; phylum Chordata; class Amphibia; order Anura; family Dendrobatidae; genus Phyllobates; species Phyllobates terribilis. Next base: position 2,398 of record NW_027371830.1, read on the forward strand.
GTCCAGAAATGTTTGAAGCTACTGACTGAATGAAAGGAGCTGGCATCTCACTCTCTTTGAATCTTCTTTATCATGCTAGGATTAACAGGAAAAAGCAAAAAATTTCAGAATTGCACCGTGCAATGTGGAGATATTACTGTTTGTGCATTTACAATATTCATTGATTTTTGCCATTGAAAAACATGTTTTTCATATACCAGAAATGTTTGAAGCTACTGACTGAATGAAAGGAGCTGGCATCTCACTCTCTTTGAATCTTCTTTATCATGCTAGGATTAACAGGAAAAAGCTAAAAATTTCAGAATTGCACCGTGCAATGTGGAGATATTACTGTTTGTGCATTTACAATATTCATTGATTTTTGCCATTGAAAAACGTCCAGAAATGTTTGAAGCTACTGACTGAATGAAAGGAGCTGGCATCTCACTCTCTTTGAATCTTCTTTATCATGCTAGGATTAACAGGAAAAAGCTAAAAATTTCAGAATTGCACCGTGCAATGTGGAGATATTACTGTTTGTGCATTTACAATATTCATTGATTTTTGCCATTGAAAAACATGTTTTTCATATACCAGAAATGTTTGAAGCTACTGACTGAATGAAAGGAGCTGGCATCTCACTCTCTTTGAATCTTCTTTATCATGCTAGGATTAACAGGAAAAAGCTAAAAATTTCAGAATTGCACCGTGCAATGTGGAGATATTACTGTTTGTGCATTTACAATATTCATTGATTTTTGCCATTGAAAAACATGTTTTTCATATACCAGAAATGTTTGAAGCTACTGACTGAATGAAAGGAGCTGGCATCTCACTCTCTTTGAATCTTCTTTATCATGCTAGGATTAACAGGAAAAAGCTAAAAATTTCAGAATTGCACCGTGCAATGTGGAGATATTACTGTTTGTGCATTTACAATATTCATTGATTTTTGCCATTGAAAAACATGTTTTTCATATACCAGAAATGTTTGAAGCTACTGACTGAATGAAAGGAGCTGGCATCTCACTCTCTTTGAATCTTCTTTATCATGCTAGGATTAACAGGAAAAAGCTAAAAATTTCAGAATTGCACCGTGCAATGTGGAGATATTACTGTTTGTGCATTTACAATATTCATTGATTTTTGCCATTGAAAAACGTCCAGAAATGTTTGAAGCTACTGACTGAATGAAAGGAGCTGGCATCTCACTCTCTTTGAATCTTCTTTATCATGCTAGGATTAACAGGAAAAAGCTAAAAATTTCAGAATTGCACCGTGCAATGTGGAGATATTACTGTTTGTGCATTTACAATATTCATTGATTTTTGCCATTGAAAAACGTCCAGAAATGTTTGAAGCTACTGACTGAATGAAAGGAGCTGGCATCTCACTCTCTTTGAATCTTCTTTATCATGCTAGGATTAACAGGAAAAAGCTAAAAATTTCAGAATTGCACCGTGCAATGTGGAGATATTACTGTTTGTGCATTTACAATATTCATTGATTTTTGCCATTGAAAAACGTCCAGAAATGTTTGAAGCTACTGACTGAATGAAAGGAGCTGGCATCTCACTCTCTTTGAATCTTCTTTATCATGCTAGGATTAACAGGAAAAAGCAAAAAATTTCAGAATTGCACCGTGCAATGTGGAGATATTACTGTTTGTGCATTTACAATATTCATTGATTTTTGCCATTGAAAAACATGTTTTTCATATACCAGAAATGTTTGAAGCTACTGACTGAATGAAAGGAGCTGGCATCTCACTCTCTTTGAATCTTCTTTATCATGCTAGGATTAACAGGAAAAAGCTAAAAATTTCAGAATTGCACCGTGCAATGTGGAGATATTACTGTTTGTGCATTTACAATATTCATTGATTTTTGCCATTGAAAAACGTCCAGAAATGTTTGAAGCTACTGACTGAATGAAAGGAGCTGGCATCTCACTCTCTTTGAATCTTCTTTATCATGCTAGGATTAACAGGAAAAAGCTAAAAATTTCAGAATTGCACCGTGCAATGTGGAGATATTACTGTTTGTGCATTTACAATATTCATTGATTTTTGCCATTGAAAAACATGTTTTTCATATACCAGAAATGTTTGAAGCTACTGACTGAATGAAAGGAGCTGGCATCTCACTCTCTTTGAATCTTCTTTATCATGCTAGGATTAACAGGAAAAAGCTAAAAATTTCAGAATTGCACCGTGCAATGTGGAGATATTACTGTTTGTGCATTTACAATATTCATTGATTTTTGCCATTGAAAAACATGTTTTTCATATACCAGAAATGTTTGAAGCTACTGACTGAATGAAAGGAGCTGGCATCTCACTCTCTTTGAATCTTCTTTATCATGCTAGGATTAACAGGAAAAAGCTAAAAATTTCAGAATTGCACCGTGCAATGTGGAGATATTACTGTTTGTGCATTTACAATATTCATTGATTTTTGCCATTGAAAAACGTCCAGAAATGTTTGAAGCTACTGACTGAATGAAAGGAGCTGGCATCTCACTCTCTTTGAATCTTCTTTATCATGCTAGGATTAACAGGAAAAAGCTAAAAATTTCAGAATTGCACCGTGCAATGTGGAGATATTACTGTTTGTGCATTTACAATATTCATTGATTTTTGCCATTGAAAAACGTCCAGAAATGTTTGAAGCTACTGACTGAATGAAAGGAGCTGGCATCTCACTCTCTTTGAATCTTCTTTATCATGCTAGGATTAACAGGAAAAAGCTAAAAATTTCAGAATTGCACCGTGCAATGTGGAGATATTACTGTTTGTGCATTTACAATATTCATTGATTTTTGCCATTGAAAAACATGTTTTTCATATACCAGAAATGTTTGAAGCTACTGACTGAATGAAAGGAGCTGGCATCTCACTCTCTTTGAATCTTCTTTATCATGCTAGGATTAACAGGAAAAAGCAAAAAATTTCAGAATTGCACCGTGCAATGTGGAGATATTACTGTTTGTGCATTTACAATATTCATTGATTTTTGCCATTGAAAAACGTCCAGAAATGTTTGAAGCTACTGACTGAATGAAAGGAGCTGGCATCTCACTCTCTTTGAATCTTCTTTATCATGCTAGGATTAACAGGAAAAAGCTAAAAATTTCAGAATTGCACCGTGCAATGTGGAGATATTACTGTTTGTGCATTTACAATATTCATTGATTTTTGCCATTGAAAAACATGTTTTTCATATACCAGAAATGTTTGAAGCTACTGACTGAATGAAAGGAGCTGGCATCTCACTCTCTTTGAATCTTCTTTATCATGCTAGGATTAACAGGAAAAAGCTAAAAATTTCAGAATTGCACCGTGCAATGTGGAGATATTACTGTTTGTGCATTTACAATATTCATTGATTTTTGCCATTGAAAAACGTCCAGAAATGTTTGAAGCTACTGACTGAATGAAAGGAGCTGGCATCTCACTCTCTTTGAATCTTCTTTATCATGCTAGGATTAACAGGAAAAAGCTAAAAATTTCAGAATTGCACCGTGCAATGTGGAGATATTACTGTTTGTGCATTTACAATATTCATTGATTTTTGCCATTGAAAAACGTCCAGAAATGTTTGAAGCTACTGACTGAATGAAAGGAGCTGGCATCTCACTCTCTTTGAATCTTCTTTATCATGCTAGGATTAACAGGAAAAAGCAAAAAATTTCAGAATTGCACCGTGCAATGTGGAGATATTACTGTTTGTGCATTTACAATATTCATTGATTTTTGCCATTGAAAAACGTCCAGAAATGTTTGAAGCTACTGACTGAATGAAAGGAGCTGGCATCTCACTCTCTTTGAATCTTCTTTATCATGCTAGGATTAGCAGGAAAAAGCAAAAAATTTCAGAATTGCACCGTGCAATGTGGAGATATTACTGTTTGTGCATTTACAATATTCATTGATTTTTGCCATTGAAAAACATGTTTTTCATATACCAGAAATGTTTGAAGCTACTGACTGAATGAAAGGAGCTGGCATCTCACTCTCTTTGAATCTTCTTTATCATGCTAGGATTAACAGGAAAAAGCTAAAAATTTCAGAATTGCACCGTGCAATGTGGAGATATTACTGTTTGTGCATTTACAATATTCATTGATTTTTGCCATTGAAAAACGTCCAGAAATGTTTGAAGCTACTGACTGAATGAAAGGAGCTGGCATCTCACTCTCTTTGAATCTTCTTTATCATGCTAGGATTAACAGGAAAAAGCTAAAAATTTCAGAATTGCACCGTGCAATGTGGAGATATTACTGTTTGTGCATTTACAATATTCATTGATTTTTGCCATTGAAAAACATGTTTTTCATATACCAGAAATGTTTGAAGCTACTGACTGAATGAAAGGAGCTGGCATCTCACTCTCTTTGAATCTTCTTTATCATGCTAGGATTAACAGGAAAAAGCTAAAAATTTCAGAATTGCACCGTGCAATGTGGAGATATTACTGTTTGTGCATTTACAATATTCATTGATTTTTGCCATTGAAAAACGTCCAGAAATGTTTGAAGCTACTGACTGAATGAAAGGAGCTGGCATCTCACTCTCTTTGAATCTTCTTTATCATGCTAGGATTAACAGGAAAAAGCTAAAAATTTCAGAATTGCACCGTGCAATGTGGAGATATTACTGTTTGTGCATTTACAATATTCATTGATTTTTGCCATTGAAAAACGTCCAGAAATGTTTGAAGCTACTGACTGAATGAAAGGAGCTGGCATCTCACTCTCTTTGAATCTTCTTTATCATGCTAGGATTAACAGGAAAAAGCTAAAAATTTCAGAATTGCACCGTGCAATGTGGAGATATTACTGTTTGTGCATTTACAATATTCATTGATTTTTGCCATTGAAAAACATGTTTTTCATATACCAGAAATGTTTGAAGCTACTGACTGAATGAAAGGAGCTGGCATCTCACTCTCTTTGAATCTTCTTTATCATGCTAGGATTAACAGGAAAAAGCTAAAAATTTCAGAATTGCACCGTGCAATGTGGAGATATTACTGTTTGTGCATTTACAATATTCATTGATTTTTGCCATTGAAAAACGTCCAGAAATGTTTGAAGCTACTGACTGAATGAAAGGAGCTGGCATCTCACTCTCTTTGAATCTTCTTTATCATGCTAGGATTAACAGGAAAAAGCTAAAAATTTCAGAATTGCACCGTGCAATGTGGAGATATTACTGTTTGTGCATTTACAATATTCATTGATTTTTGCCATTGAAAAACGTCCAGAAATGTTTGAAGCTACTGACTGAATGAAAGGAGCTGGCATCTCACTCTCTTTGAATCTTCTTTATCATGCTAGGATTAACAGGAAAAAGCAAAAAATTTCAGAATTGCACCGTGCAATGTGGAGATATTACTGTTTGTGCATTTACAATATTCATTGATTTTTGCCATTGAAAAACGTCCAGAAATGTTTGAAGCTACTGACTGAATGAAAGGAGCTGGCATCTCACTCTCTTTGAATCTTCTTTATCATGCTAGGATTAGCAGGAAAAAGCAAAAAATTTCAGAATTGCACCGTGCAATGTGGAGATATTACTGTTTGTGCATTTACAATATTCATTGATTTTTGCCATTGAAAAACATGTTTTTCATATACCAGAAATGTTTGAAGCTACTGACTGAATGAAAGGAGCTGGCATCTCACTCTCTTTGAATCTTCTTTATCATGCTAGGATTAACAGGAAAAAGCTAAAAATTTCAGAATTGCACCGTGCAATGTGGAGATATTACTGTTTGTGCATTTACAATATTCATTGATTTTTGCCATTGAAAAACGTCCAGAAATGTTTGAAGCTACTGACTGAATGAAAGGAGCTGGCATCTCACTCTCTTTGAATCTTCTTTATCATGCTAGGATTAACAGGAAAAAGCTAAAAATTTCAGAATTGCACCGTGCAATGTGGAGATATTACTGTTTGTGCATTTACAATATTCATTGATTTTTGCCATTGAAAAACATGTTTTTCATATACCAGAAATGTTTGAAGCTACTGACTGAATGAAAGGAGCTGGCATCTCACTCTCTTTGAATCTTCTTTATCATGCTAGGATTAACAGGAAAAAGCTAAAAATTTCAGAATTGCACCGTGCAATGTGGAGATATTACTGTTTGTGCATTTACAATATTCATTGATTTTTGCCATTGAAAAACGTCCAGAAATGTTTGAAGCTACTGACTGAATGAAAGGAGCTGGCATCTCACTCTCTTTGAATCTTCTTTATCATGCTAGGATTAACAGGAAAAAGCTAAAAATTTCAGAATTGCACCGTGCAATGTGGAGATATTACTGTTTGTGCATTTACAATATTCATTGATTTTTGCCATTGAAAAACGTCCAGAAATGTTTGAAGCTACTGACTGAATGAAAGGAGCTGGCATCTCACTCTCTTTGAATCTTCTTTATCATGCTAGGATTAACAGGAAAAAGCTAAAAATTTCAGAATTGCACCGTGCAATGTGGAGATATTACTGTTTGTGCATTTACAATATTCATTGATTTTTGCCATTGAAAAACATGTTTTTCATATACCAGAAATGTTTGAAGCTACTGACTGAATGAAAGGAGCTGGCATCTCACTCTCTTTGAATCTTCTTTATCATGCTAGGATTAACAGGAAAAAGCAAAAAATTTCAGAATTGCACCGTGCAATGTGGAGATATTACTGTTTGTGCATTTACAATATTCATTGATTTTTGCCATTGAAAAACGTCCAGAAATGTTTGAAGCTACTGACTGAATGAAAGGAGCTGGCATCTCACTCTCTTTGAATCTTCTTTATCATGCTAGGATTAACAGGAAAAAGCTAAAAATTTCAGAATTGCACCGTGCAATGTGGAGATATTACTGTTTGTGCATTTACAATATTCATTGATTTTTGCCATTGAAAAACGTCCAGAAATGTTTGAAGCTACTGACTGAATGAAAGGAGCTGGCATCTCACTCTCTTTGAATCTTCTTTATCATGCTAGGATTAACAGGAAAAAGCTAAAAATTTCAGAATTGCACCGTGCAATGTGGAGATATTACTGTTTGTGCATTTACAATATTCATTGATTTTTGCCATTGAAAAACGTCCAGAAATGTTTGAAGCTACTGACTGAATGAAAGGAGCTGGCATCTCACTCTCTTTGAATCTTCTTTATCATGCTAGGATTAACAGGAAAAAGCTAAAAATTTCAGAATTGCACCGTGCAATGTGGAGATATTACTGTTTGTGCATTTACAATATTCATTGATTTTTGCCATTGAAAAACGTCCAGAAATGTTTGAAGCTACTGACTGAATGAAAGGAGCTGGCATCTCACTCTCTTTGTTTTACCATATTTTTTATTTTTAATAAACAATTTAACAGGGGAATAACACACGTAGCATAAAAGTAGTGACAAAAGAATATTCATAATAAGGGAAAAATTCTGAGGGAAAGGAAAGGGAAAGGGAACAAACGGGAATGGATAAACAGGAAAGATGGGAGAAATTTGTTCGTCAAATAGTATATACGATAATACAGAAATTTGAACACTTTAAACACACATTACTATCATTAGCAAAATTAAACATATTAATGAGCTAAACACGACACACATTAAGATGTTCCAGCGTTATGAGAGGGTTGAGGGAATTTAGTGAGCCAAATATCCCACTTCCTAGAAAATTTAAGTAAATTATTGTTGATAAGGGAAAATCTGAGTTCAAATATTCTATGGAGATTCATCTTATCAACTAAGTCCTCCAAAGTGGGGACATGTGACTTTCTCCAATAAAAAGCCAATGCGTTCTTACACACTGAAAATAAGTGAATCACCAAAGATCTTTCAAACGACTTATATGGTTCAAGATCTAAGGATAGTAAAGCCATTTGAGGGGTCAATACTACAGGTCTGCCTAAAAGGTCATCTACCAAAGAAGAGATCTGAGCCCATAGATTCCGGATTTTTGGGCAGCTCCAAAAGAGATGTAAAAGATCTCCCCTAAGGCCGCACTCCCTCCAACAAAGGGGAGAGTTGCTGGGCTTTATATGGTGAAGCCTGATTGGAGTGTAATACCATCTGGTTAGAATTTTGAAGTAAGCCTCTTGTAAGGGCATAGATATATTAGAGGCCTGAGAAAAAAGAACAGCACTCTCCCATTGATCGGATTGGAAATTGAGTTTTAGATCTTTTTCCCAGCGTATCATGTAGAGGTGTTTTTGGAAGGAAAGATCATTATTGAAGCTGTTATATATGTGTCTCAGGCTCCAAAAAATTTTGTGGGATGGGTTGCTTAACAGGTTCACCGAGGTTTCAGAAACAATAAGTTTACCAGAAATAAATTCCAGAATAATGCTCTTTAAATGAGAGTATAAAAAGAAATCAGAGGAAGGTAAGTTGAATCTTTTTTTAAGAGTTTGGAAAGGAATAAAGGCAGAAGCTTCATAGAAGTCTCCAATTTTCCTTAACCCTTTATTGTCCCACTGATCTGGAATGGAAGAGTTATACAGATCAGCAACAAAACCAATTGGAAAATTTTTGACAAAAGAAAACTTATCCCTATCAGAATCTCTTAGGGGACTCTTTTTCTTTCTTTTGGCGATTTTTATCCAGGCGTCAATAATCGCCTGGAAAATAGGATGGGAAGAATCATGAGTGCACTGTTTAAAGAGATGCCTAAGTAACAATTCACGGGGAGAAGAACCATTATTTAAGAAGGTCTCCAAAGTCATCCAAGCTGGGGGACTGTCAGAATTAAACCAATTACTGCTCTGTTTGATGAGGTTTGCCAAATAGTAAGCGAAAATATTAGGGTGGCTCAGACCTCCGTTGCACTTATTCTTGTACAATATATCTGCAGATATCCTCGCACGTTTATTATCCCAGACATAGGAATTAATCTGATTTTGAATTTTTTGAATAAACATGTGAGAAATAGTTAGAGGTAAGTTGCGGAAAAAATACAAGATTTTGGGTAGAACAAACATCTTAATAGAGAGGACTCTACCCCACCATGACAAATCTCTTTTCAAAAATTCCATAAAATCTCCGCGGACGATATCCTCAATCAGAACCAGGTTGTCAGAAATTGTTGAGTTAATAGTTTTACCAATACTGATCCCCAAATAAGTCAGATTGCGTTTAGCCAAACCGAAGGAAAATCTCGAGTGTAAAACCTCTCTCGTCTGACGGTCCAGATTAATGTTTAAAAGTTTAGACTTCTCATTATTGATCTTAAAATAAGAAATCTGAGAGAATAGTTCTAGAACCTTCGAAACTTCCGCAACCGAATTTACTGGGTCCAGCAAGGAAAGCATAACATCATCTGCAAAGAGGCCAATTTTAAATTCTCGAGATGGGGTAGAAATCCCCCTAATGTCAGTGTTTTCTCTAATCCTCTGTGCCAAAGGCTCCATAGCCAGGACAAAGAGAAGGGGGGAAAGTGGGCAACCCTGTCTAGTACCATTTGTGATAGGGATTGGATTTGAGAGATAATTGTTAACATAAATTTTTGCTTGGGGGTTAGAATAGAGGGCCATAATTGAAGAGAGAAATTTGTTATCAAAACCGAATTTAATAAGGGTGAGTTTAAGGTATAGCCAATTTAACCTGTCGAAAGCTTTTTCAGCGTCTAAAGCAAGCAATGAAGTTGGGAGTTTCGCCGTATTTATCACCTTAATAATATTCAGAAGTCTTCTAGAGCCATCAGTTGCTTGCCTCCCACCAACGAAGCCAATCTGATCATCGTTGATGAGAGATGGGAGAATAGTCGATAAACGATTGGCCAGAATTTTCGAATATATCTTAATATCAGTGTTAATTAGCGAAATGGGCCTATAATTTTTAACATTATCTCTCTCATCCTTAGACTTGGGTATTAGGGTAATGGTGGCTTCCAGCATTTCTGAGGGGAAGGAGCTTATTGAGGAAGCATGATTGAAAATTTTCGTGAGAGGGGAAGAAAGTAGGTCACAAAAAGTTTTATAATACTCATTAATGAACCCATCTGGACCCGGAGCCTTGAAATCTTTAAGTTGCTTTATTGTGTTAATAATTTCAAGGTTAGAAAAAGGCTTATTCAATGACTCGTGATCCAGAGGGCTCAATTTCGGTAGGTTAATGGAGGATAAAAATTTGTTGATTGCATCTGGGTGAGGATGGGAAATTAAAGGATCAGTTTTGATGTTGTAGAGTTTTTTGTAAAAATTTGCAAACTGGTTCACTATATCTTTAGGGTGGCAAAACGTTATTCCACTATTGTTTTTTATTTTATCTATTCTATTAATTGCTCTTTTACATTTGACTAGGCGGGCCATAAAGCGGGTAGGTTTATTTAAAGCCGCATAGTAATTAAATTTTGATTTCCGAATAATTGCATCATAGGAGGAAGAAATTTCTGATTTTAGCTCTACCCTTAAATTTGAGAGTTCTTTTTGAATTATTGGGGAAGGGGAAGGAAGATTAATTTGCTCTAATTCTTTTTCCCTAATCAGTTTTTGAAGAGAATTAATTTTTGATCTTTTTTCTTTTTTTTCAGATGAGGATATCTGCATTAGTACACCACGAAGGACGGCCTTGTGAGCGCACCAGCTGGAGAAGGGATTAGATAAATCTGGGGTATCGTTCTCCCTAAAATAATCAGAAATAGCTTTTTCAATAATTTTTTTGTTTTTGGGGTTATGAATAAGTGAAGATCTACATTTCCAAAGAAATCCATTTTTAATAAGAGGACCAATATGAATTTCACATGACGTAGGGGCATGATCTGATAGAGACCTAAGGCCTATAGATACGTTAGAGAATTTGGGTAAAGAAAAAACGTCAGTTATTATTAAGTCTATTCTAGAGGCCGTTTGGTGCGCATCCGAAAAATGGGAGAATTCTTTGGAGGTAGTTTGCAGACATCTAAATGTATCAAATAGTTCATTTTTATAAAGCCAATTATTTAGCGTCGGGTATAAATGACGGCTGGGGGAGGAAGAGTCCATATGCCCGTCCGGGACCATGTTGAAGTCTCCCAAAAAAATCAATTCGCCTCTCCTAACCTCTTCAACCTTTCTAAAAACCTTATTCAAAAAGGGTATTTGCTTTTTATTTGGGGCGTATAGGTTAACAACAGTGCACTCATGATTATTCAGTTTACAGAGCAATATATGGAACCTTCCATTGACATCTTTATGCTGATCTAAAAACTCAAATGGGACAGAATCTCTGATCACTGTAGCTACACCGGCTTTTTTCCGGTCGCTAGTGGATTCAAATATATGAGGGTAGCGTTTGTGGGTGAAAGTAGGGTGTTTTCCCTCGGCAAACCTTGTCTCCTGAAGACACGCAACATCAGCACCAAGATGACCCAATTCCTTCCAAAGGGAGAATCTCTTATTGGGACTGTTTAGGCCTCTTACGTTATAGGTGATGATCTTGATAGGCATAGGTAAATTAATAATTAAAGTAAGTCAAAAGGAGAGGGGTCAGTTGGTCCAACAAATTCCCAAAAAATAAAAATCAACCGACAATCAAAGCTGGAATACAATATCTCTAATATTAATTCAAAGATAGTAATAACAATAACCAAATATTCAAAGAAAAAGAAAAAAAAAACGAATCAAAAAATCTCCTGAGGGAACCTTCACCGAAAAGGTTCTCCCTCAGATTGGGGGGAAAAATAATGTGGACAAACCATGAAGGCTAAATATAAGAAGAATGATAAATTTATTATAGCATGTTAGGTGAGGTGAAAAAATGAGATTATTTTTAAAGAGGGCTCCCGAGGGAGTAGTGTTTATCATTTCAGCGGTGGGGTGCCTTTGTAACTTTGTAGGGAATGTCTTTTATAAAATCAAAAAATTTGGGGCCTTCATCAGGATCTGTAAGAGTGAATGTTTTCCGGTTAAAGAAAATCAGCAACTTTACTGGAAAGCCCCACCTATATGGGATATTCATATCCCTCAGTCTATCTGTGATCAATTTGTATGACCTTCTTGCATCCATGGTTTCTTTGGAAAAATCGGAGAAGATTTTTAAGTGCGAGAAAGGCTCTGGAAAAGTCCTATTTTCCCTGATATAATTCAAGATTCTCTCTTTGGTCGAGAAGAAATGCAACCTAGCTATTACATCCCTAGGAAGATCCGAGGAAATGGAGGTCGGACGAAATAAGCGATGGGCCCTATCAATGATAAGATCCTGCTCAGAAAGGGATGGGATTGTCTTGTGAAACAAGTCTTTGAGAAAAGCCGAGATATCTGAGGGAGAAACATCCTCAGATATGCCTCTAATCTTCAAATTATTTCTCCTACTCCTATCCTCCAAATCCGCAACTTTTAATCTAAGTCTTTTGAGCTCGGATTTAATTTCCAAATTATCAGAAGAGACAGACTCTACCTTATCCTCCACCGTTTCAAGTCTTTTAGTATTTTCCTCCAGTTTAAGACCAAAAGCTTCCAAAGTAGATTTCATGGTGTCTACCTGTTTCTCGAAGCCCAGTTTCATATTTCTGTCAATCGTCTTTAAAAGATTGTCCAGATATGAACCAAGATCGGTATTTCCCAACTCTTGTGAAATGGGCATTTTGACCGGGACACTAGGCGTAGGGTCTGAGGACGAAGGGGAAAAGTCCTTTTTAGCACGCCTCTTATCTGGACTAGGATTAGGAGACGTGTCCGAGGATTCCTCCTCCGAACTCGTAGCCAGTGAAGAATACTTGTTGCTCCAAGCTCCTGGGTCCCTTCTCTTTGATGAGATGGAAATATCCATCTCTTCCGCTTTTTTTTCTTTAACTACGATAGAAGGGGCATGTTTAGCATCAGGGATTCTCTGAGGTTTTGGAGATAATAGACTTTTAGAAGGTTCTTTGGTGGGAGAGCTTACTTTAGAACTCTGTCTGTCTTCCGGATTTCTATGAGGTGATCTGGACTTAAGTGGACTGATAGTATTGACAGCATCTTCAGATGGATTTGAAAATGAAAAGCGTTGGGAGGACTTTGCTCTTACCACACTAGATTTAAGGGGAGCTTCCAAAGACTTTTGGGTATTTTTTTTATTAGCCGCCATTATAAAATATCAGACCTATGAGTGTATATATATAGAAAAATATAAAAATGACACTAGAAATAATTGACCTAAAGAGAGGACAAAAGACTTTAGAGTTGCAAAATGACTAGGAACAATGACTAGAATAAATTTGCATTAAACAAATATCATTCCAACAAGAAGCAATCAATACCCTTAAAAACTGCAGAGATATATACCCCTTAGAATGCAATCCTTTAAATGTAAATCACAGTCAAAAGTATCAAAAAAAAAAAAAAAAAAAAAAAAAAAAAAAAAAAAAAAATAATGAAAATTGACCTGAGGGATAAAATAAAAGGCACATATAGTTCTGAACAGGAAACTAATTATTATGGAGGTCAGCAGTTCCGTAGAGTTCCATAAGTACCAACTGTAATATATATATCAGGTAACGTGGTCACAGTATATATATATGAGGACAGTAGCAGTTCCACTTAACCCTTCCCTCCCCCTCAGGGTCAAACTTAGTGCTCAAGTTGCTGTCACACTGTTTATTAACTGATAGACCGCTTTATATGTGCTAATATAAAATCAGCACCTTGGACAGCGGAGCAGAGCGGCACTGCAGGAGGGGGCGGGAGATTCAAATGTATCAGCTGGTAATAGATGCCGGTGACAAGCGGGATCACAGCAGCGCTGCAATAGGAGGGGGGTCGGCAGTCAATGAGAGTCAGTGGGGACCAGTCACTAGGGGCACATAGGTGACAGAACGGCGCTGCGGGCAGAAGGAGGAGGCGGACCGTGGGTGTCGGCGGTGACTGTCAGCTGGGAGCCGGGAGATTCAAACAGACCCGCAGTCAGATGAGGGGGGCACCGCTACCAAGGGAACAGCCCCGGGATCATCTGTCACAGCTCGGCAGCAGAGGGTAAAGTGAGCCGTGAGTACCGGCTTTGCCTGTCAGCCGGGGGACAAGGAGCGGAACGGACCCACAGCGGAGGGGCAGACACACCACCCCCAGAACAGCCCCGGGATCGCGGAGAGCAGAGAGCAGACCTCAGAGGTAGGAGAGACCGGCCGTGGACACCGGCGGTGCCAGTCAGTTAGGGGTAGACAGGAACGCACCGGCCTCCCAGCAGCAGGCAAAAGATACCACCTCCACTATAATAGCCCCGGGGCCACGAGGAGGCTGGCTGAGGTTATCAGCAGAATCCGGCCACAGTAAGGAGAGCGGAGCGGACAGCTCCGGGACAGAGGAGGGGGCACCGCCACCTCGGGAACAGCCCCTTCACACACGGAACAACCACACAGGAGAGGAGGGAGCCGGGACGCAGATACCAGCGGTGGCAGTCAGCTAAGGGGGGGGAAAAGCCATAGCAGCATCCCAACAACAGAAGGGGACACAGCTGCCCCCAAAGCAGCTCCTGGATCACGGACAACGGACCCTCAGGGATCCGATAAGAGCCCAGGCATCAGCCTGGGCTTATCTGACCTTAGCTTGGTGTATGTAGTCTCGCTCCGTCTCCCGGTCTCCGCGACGTTCAGGTATGGGGTCCCGGACTTCAGCTGGTGTCAAGAATCTTGTCCCTGGAGTCCCATAAAGGCAAGGAGGCTTAATCCAAAGGAGCAGTGCCACTACTTCAAAGGCTCTGAGGTCCGCAGTCTTTCCTGCACAACGTCGGCCGGTGGTTTCAGTTCAGGAGTCTTGTCACCGGTCGCAGCTGGTGGTGGGGTGACTAGCAGGCAGGGAGAGTTTGCAGGCTGGCGGTCCGGTTCAGTGGGGCCGTTTTCAGGGATACAAAGTCACGTAGGTCTAATTAGGACTCAGTCCTTGTTACTTCCCAGCACAAGCTGCAAAAGCTGAGGTACAGAACCGGCTTGTCCCGCAGCCATCGGCACCCCACAACGGCAGAGCAGGTTTTAAGGGCTCCGTGCCACCGTCCTCAAAGTATGAATCCTCTTCAAATTGTCCAATAACAGCTGATAAGTGGTATTCCTAGGTCCAGAGGAAGGGAGTAGTGAGGGTCCCCTTGCAGAGACACACAGACCTGCAAGCCTGCAGGTCTATGTCACAATACCCACGACTGGACTGAAATCAAGGACGCACCTCACTGCTTCCAAATGAAATATCTCCTGGAATAACGGGTCAGGGAGAGTCTTTTTAGTATCCAGATGATCCTTAGGCTTTAAGAAG
This sequence comes from Phyllobates terribilis, assembly GCF_046119375.1. Classification (NCBI taxonomy): domain Eukaryota; kingdom Metazoa; phylum Chordata; class Amphibia; order Anura; family Dendrobatidae; genus Phyllobates; species Phyllobates terribilis. The sequence continues at coordinate 17,589 of NW_027371830.1, forward strand.
TTTGTCCATGCCAAAATTGAGTGAATAAATCCTCTTAAGTTGCTTTTATCGTCGCTTTGTAGTTTTAGCCCTCATGGAGCTCAGACCTATGCTGCCATCCTGGTCTGTGCCTAAGCCACGCCCCCTCTCACTCTCTTTGAATCTTCTTTATCATGCTAGGATTAACAGGAAAAAGCAAAAAATTTCAGAATTGCACCGTGCAATGTGGAGATATTACTGTTTGTGCATTTACAATATTCATTGATTTTTGCCATTGAAAAACATGTTTTTCATATACCAGAAATGTTTGAAGCTACTGACTGAATGAAAGGAGCTGGCATCTCACTCTCTTTGAATCTTCTTTATCATGCTAGGATTAACAGGAAAAAGCTAAAAATTTCAGAATTGCACCGTGCAATGTGGAGATATTACTGTTTGTGCATTTACAATATTCATTGATTTTTGCCATTGAAAAACGTCCAGAAATGTTTGAAGCTACTGACTGAATGAAAGGAGCTGGCATCTCACTCTCTTTGAATCTTCTTTATCATGCTAGGATTAACAGGAAAAAGCTAAAAATTTCAGAATTGCACCGTGCAATGTGGAGATATTACTGTTTGTGCATTTACAATATTCATTGATTTTTGCCATTGAAAAACATGTTTTTCATATACCAGAAATGTTTGAAGCTACTGACTGAATGAAAGGAGCTGGCATCTCACTCTCTTTGAATCTTCTTTATCATGCTAGGATTAACAGGAAAAAGCAAAAAATTTCAGAATTGCACCGTGCAATGTGGAGATATTACTGTTTGTGCATTTACAATATTCATTGATTTTTGCCATTGAAAAACGTCCAGAAATGTTTGAAGCTACTGACTGAATGAAAGGAGCTGGCATCTCACTCTCTTTGAATCTTCTTTATCATGCTAGGATTAACAGGAAAAAGCTAAAAATTTCAGAATTGCACCGTGCAATGTGGAGATATTACTGTTTGTGCATTTACAATATTCATTGATTTTTGCCATTGAAAAACGTCCAGAAATGTTTGAAGCTACTGACTGAATGAAAGGAGCTGGCATCTCACTCTCTTTGAATCTTCTTTATCATGCTAGGATTAACAGGAAAAAGCTAAAAATTTCAGAATTGCACCGTGCAATGTGGAGATATTACTGTTTGTGCATTTACAATATTCATTGATTTTTGCCATTGAAAAACATGTTTTTCATATACCAGAAATGTTTGAAGCTACTGACTGAATGAAAGGAGCTGGCATCTCACTCTCTTTGAATCTTCTTTATCATGCTAGGATTAACAGGAAAAAGCAAAAAATTTCAGAATTGCACCGTGCAATGTGGAGATATTACTGTTTGTGCATTTACAATATTCATTGATTTTTGCCATTGAAAAACGTCCAGAAATGTTTGAAGCTACTGACTGAATGAAAGGAGCTGGCATCTCACTCTCTTTGAATCTTCTTTATCATGCTAGGATTAACAGGAAAAAGCTAAAAATTTCAGAATTGCACCGTGCAATGTGGAGATATTACTGTTTGTGCATTTACAATATTCATTGATTTTTGCCATTGAAAAACGTCCAGAAATGTTTGAAGCTACTGACTGAATGAAAGGAGCTGGCATCTCACTCTCTTTGAATCTTCTTTATCATGCTAGGATTAACAGGAAAAAGCTAAAAATTTCAGAATTGCACCGTGCAATGTGGAGATATTACTGTTTGTGCATTTACAATATTCATTGATTTTTGCCATTGAAAAACGTCCAGAAATGTTTGAAGCTACTGACTGAATGAAAGGAGCTGGCATCTCACTCTCTTTGAATCTTCTTTATCATGCTAGGATTAACAGGAAAAAGCTAAAAATTTCAGAATTGCACCGTGCAATGTGGAGATATTACTGTTTGTGCATTTACAATATTCATTGATTTTTGCCATTGAAAAACGTCCAGAAATGTTTGAAGCTACTGACTGAATGAAAGGAGCTGGCATCTCACTCTCTTTGAATCTTCTTTATCATGCTAGGATTAACAGGAAAAAGCAAAAAATTTCAGAATTGCACCGTGCAATGTGGAGATATTACTGTTTGTGCATTTACAATATTCATTGATTTTTGCCATTGAAAAACATGTTTTTCATATACCAGAAATGTTTGAAGCTACTGACTGAATGAAAGGAGCTGGCATCTCACTCTCTTTGAATCTTCTTTATCATGCTAGGATTAACAGGAAAAAGCTAAAAATTTCAGAATTGCACCGTGCAATGTGGAGATATTACTGTTTGTGCATTTACAATATTCATTGATTTTTGCCATTGAAAAACGTCCAGAAATGTTTGAAGCTACTGACTGAATGAAAGGAGCTGGCATCTCACTCTCTTTGAATCTTCTTTATCATGCTAGGATTAACAGGAAAAAGCTAAAAATTTCAGAATTGCACCGTGCAATGTGGAGATATTACTGTTTGTGCATTTACAATATTCATTGATTTTTGCCATTGAAAAACATGTTTTTCATATACCAGAAATGTTTGAAGCTACTGACTGAATGAAAGGAGCTGGCATCTCACTCTCTTTGAATCTTCTTTATCATGCTAGGATTAACAGGAAAAAGCTAAAAATTTCAGAATTGCACTGTGCAATGTGGAGATATTACTGTTTGTGCATTTACAATATTCATTGATTTTTGCCATTGAAAAACATGTTTTTCATATACCAGAAATGTTTGAAGCTACTGACTGAATGAAAGGAGCTGGCATCTCACTCTCTTTGAATCTTCTTTATCATGCTAGGATTAACAGGAAAAAGCTAAAAATTTCAGAATTGCACCGTGCAATGTGGAGATATTACTGTTTGTGCATTTACAATATTCATTGATTTTTGCCATTGAAAAACATGTTTTTCATATACCAGAAATGTTTGAAGCTACTGACTGAATGAAAGGAGCTGGCATCTCACTCTCTTTGAATCTTCTTTATCATGCTAGGATTAACAGGAAAAAGCTAAAAATTTCAGAATTGCACCGTGCAATGTGGAGATATTACTGTTTGTGCATTTACAATATTCATTGATTTTTGCCATTGAAAAACGTCCAGAAATGTTTGAAGCTACTGACTGAATGAAAGGAGCTGGCATCTCACTCTCTTTGAATCTTCTTTATCATGCTAGGATTAACAGGAAAAAGCTAAAAATTTCAGAATTGCACCGTGCAATGTGGAGATATTACTGTTTGTGCATTTACAATATTCATTGATTTTTGCCATTGAAAAACGTCCAGAAATGTTTGAAGCTACTGACTGAATGAAAGGAGCTGGCATCTCACTCTCTTTGAATCTTCTTTATCATGCTAGGATTAACAGGAAAAAGCTAAAAATTTCAGAATTGCACCGTGCAATGTGGAGATATTACTGTTTGTGCATTTACAATATTCATTGATTTTTGCCATTGAAAAACGTCCAGAAATGTTTGAAGCTACTGACTGAATGAAAGGAGCTGGCATCTCACTCTCTTTGAATCTTCTTTATCATGCTAGGATTAACAGGAAAAAGCAAAAAATTTCAGAATTGCACCGTGCAATGTGGAGATATTACTGTTTGTGCATTTACAATATTCATTGATTTTTGCCATTGAAAAACATGTTTTTCATATACCAGAAATGTTTGAAGCTACTGACTGAATGAAAGGAGCTGGCATCTCACTCTCTTTGAATCTTCTTTATCATGCTAGGATTAACAGGAAAAAGCTAAAAATTTCAGAATTGCACCGTGCAATGTGGAGATATTACTGTTTGTGCATTTACAATATTCATTGATTTTTGCCATTGAAAAACGTCCAGAAATGTTTGAAGCTACTGACTGAATGAAAGGAGCTGGCATCTCACTCTCTTTGAATCTTCTTTATCATGCTAGGATTAACAGGAAAAAGCTAAAAATTTCAGAATTGCACCGTGCAATGTGGAGATATTACTGTTTGTGCATTTACAATATTCATTGATTTTTGCCATTGAAAAACATGTTTTTCATATACCAGAAATGTTTGAAGCTACTGACTGAATGAAAGGAGCTGGCATCTCACTCTCTTTGAATCTTCTTTATCATGCTAGGATTAACAGGAAAAAGCTAAAAATTTCAGAATTGCACCGTGCAATGTGGAGATATTACTGTTTGTGCATTTACAATATTCATTGATTTTTGCCATTGAAAAACATGTTTTTCATATACCAGAAATGTTTGAAGCTACTGACTGAATGAAAGGAGCTGGCATCTCACTCTCTTTGAATCTTCTTTATCATGCTAGGATTAACAGGAAAAAGCTAAAAATTTCAGAATTGCACCGTGCAATGTGGAGATATTACTGTTTGTGCATTTACAATATTCATTGATTTTTGCCATTGAAAAACGTCCAGAAATGTTTGAAGCTACTGACTGAATGAAAGGAGCTGGCATCTCACTCTCTTTGAATCTTCTTTATCATGCTAGGATTAACAGGAAAAAGCTAAAAATTTCAGAATTGCACCGTGCAATGTGGAGATATTACTGTTTGTGCATTTACAATATTCATTGATTTTTGCCATTGAAAAACGTCCAGAAATGTTTGAAGCTACTGACTGAATGAAAGGAGCTGGCATCTCACTCTCTTTGAATCTTCTTTATCATGCTAGGATTAACAGGAAAAAGCTAAAAATTTCAGAATTGCACCGTGCAATGTGGAGATATTACTGTTTGTGCATTTACAATATTCATTGATTTTTGCCATTGAAAAACATGTTTTTCATATACCAGAAATGTTTGAAGC
>NW_027371831.1:0-22350 GCF_046119375.1 Phyllobates terribilis
AATCAATGAATATTGTAAATGCACAAACAGTAATATCTCCACATTGCACGGTGCAATTCTGAAATTTTTAGCTTTTTCCTGTTAATCCTAGCATGATAAAGAAGATTCAAAGAGAGTGAGATGCCAGCTCCTTTCATTCAGTCAGTAGCTTCAAACATTTCTGGTATATGAAAAACATGTTTTTCAATGGCAAAAATCAATGAATATTGTAAATGCACAAACAGTAATATCTCCACATTGCACGGTGCAATTCTGAAATTTTTAGCTTTTTCCTGTTAATCCTAGCATGATAAAGAAGATTCAAAGAGAGTGAGATGCCAGCTCCTTTCATTCAGTCAGTAGCTTCAAACATTTCTGGACGTTTTTCAATGGCAAAAATCAATGAATATTGTAAATGCACAAACAGTAATATCTCCACATTGCACGGTGCAATTCTGAAATTTTTAGCTTTTTCCTGTTAATCCTAGCATGATAAAGAAGATTCAAAGAGAGTGAGATGCCAGCTCCTTTCATTCAGTCAGTAGCTTCAAACATTTCTGGACGTTTTTCAATGGCAAAAATCAATGAATATTGTAAATGCACAAACAGTAATATCTCCACATTGCACGGTGCAATTCTGAAATTTTTAGCTTTTTCCTGTTAATCCTAGCATGATAAAGAAGATTCAAAGAGAGTGAGATGCCAGCTCCTTTCATTCAGTCAGTAGCTTCAAACATTTCTGGTATATGAAAAACATGTTTTTCAATGGCAAAAATCAATGAATATTGTAAATGCACAAACAGTAATATCTCCACATTGCACGGTGCAATTCTGAAATTTTTAGCTTTTTCCTGTTAATCCTAGCATGATAAAGAAGATTCAAAGAGAGTGAGATGCCAGCTCCTTTCATTCAGTCAGTAGCTTCAAACATTTCTGGTATATGAAAAACATGTTTTTCAATGGCAAAAATCAATGAATATTGTAAATGCACAAACAGTAATATCTCCACATTGCACGGTGCAATTCTGAAATTTTTAGCTTTTTCCTGTTAATCCTAGCATGATAAAGAAGATTCAAAGAGAGTGAGATGCCAGCTCCTTTCATTCAGTCAGTAGCTTCAAACATTTCTGGTATATGAAAAACATGTTTTTCAATGGCAAAAATCAATGAATATTGTAAATGCACAAACAGTAATATCTCCACATTGCACGGTGCAATTCTGAAATTTTTAGCTTTTTCCTGTTAATCCTAGCATGATAAAGAAGATTCAAAGAGAGTGAGATGCCAGCTCCTTTCATTCAGTCAGTAGCTTCAAACATTTCTGGACGTTTTTCAATGGCAAAAATCAATGAATATTGTAAATGCACAAACAGTAATATCTCCACATTGCACGGTGCAATTCTGAAATTTTTAGCTTTTTCCTGTTAATCCTAGCATGATAAAGAAGATTCAAAGAGAGTGAGATGCCAGCTCCTTTCATTCAGTCAGTAGCTTCAAACATTTCTGGTATATGAAAAACATGTTTTTCAATGGCAAAAATCAATGAATATTGTAAATGCACAAACAGTAATATCTCCACATTGCATGGTGCAATTCTGAAATTTTTTGCTTTTTCCTGTTAATCCTAGCATGATAAAGAAGATTCAAAGAGAGTGAGATGCCAGCTCCTTTCATTCAGTCAGTAGCTTCAAACATTTCTGGTATATGAAAAACATGTTTTTCAATGGCAAAAATCAATGAATATTGTAAATGCACAAACAGTAATATCTCCACATTGCACGGTGCAATTCTGAAATTTTTAGCTTTTTCCTGTTAATCCTAGCATGATAAAGAAGATTCAAAGAGAGTGAGATGCCAGCTCCTTTCATTCAGTCAGTAGCTTCAAACATTTCTGGACGTTTTTCAATGGCAAAAATCAATGAATATTGTAAATGCACAAACAGTAATATCTCCACATTGCACGGTGCAATTCTGAAATTTTTAGCTTTTTCCTGTTAATCCTAGCATGATAAAGAAGATTCAAAGAGAGTGAGATGCCAGCTCCTTTCATTCAGTCAGTAGCTTCAAACATTTCTGGTATATGAAAAACATGTTTTTCAATGGCAAAAATCAATGAATATTGTAAATGCACAAACAGTAATATCTCCACATTGCACGGTGCAATTCTGAAATTTTTAGCTTTTTCCTGTTAATCCTAGCATGATAAAGAAGATTCAAAGAGAGTGAGATGCCAGCTCCTTTCATTCAGTCAGTAGCTTCAAACATTTCTGGTATATGAAAAACATGTTTTTCAATGGCAAAAATCAATGAATATTGTAAATGCACAAACAGTAATATCTCCACATTGCACGGTGCAATTCTGAAATTTTTAGCTTTTTCCTGTTAATCCTAGCATGATAAAGAAGATTCAAAGAGAGTGAGATGCCAGCTCCTTTCATTCAGTCAGTAGCTTCAAACATTTCTGGACGTTTTTCAATGGCAAAAATCAATGAATATTGTAAATGCACAAACAGTAATATCTCCACATTGCACGGTGCAATTCTGAAATTTTTAGCTTTTTCCTGTTAATCCTAGCATGATAAAGAAGATTCAAAGAGAGTGAGATGCCAGCTCCTTTCATTCAGTCAGTAGCTTCAAACATTTCTGGTATATGAAAAACATGTTTTTCAATGGCAAAAATCAATGAATATTGTAAATGCACAAACAGTAATATCTCCACATTGCACGGTGCAATTCTGAAATTTTTAGCTTTTTCCTGTTAATCCTAGCATGATAAAGAAGATTCAAAGAGAGTGAGATGCCAGCTCCTTTCATTCAGTCAGTAGCTTCAAACATTTCTGGACGTTTTTCAATGGCAAAAATCAATGAATATTGTAAATGCACAAACAGTAATATCTCCACATTGCACGGTGCAATTCTGAAATTTTTAGCTTTTTCCTGTTAATCCTAGCATGATAAAGAAGATTCAAAGAGAGTGAGATGCCAGCTCCTTTCATTCAGTCAGTAGCTTCAAACATTTCTGGTATATGAAAAACATGTTTTTCAATGGCAAAAATCAATGAATATTGTAAATGCACAAACAGTAATATCTCCACATTGCACGGTGCAATTCTGAAATTTTTAGCTTTTTCCTGTTAATCCTAGCATGATAAAGAAGATTCAAAGAGAGTGAGATGCCAGCTCCTTTCATTCAGTCAGTAGCTTCAAACATTTCTGGTATATGAAAAACATGTTTTTCAATGGCAAAAATCAATGAATATTGTAAATGCACAAACAGTAATATCTCCACATTGCACGGTGCAATTCTGAAATTTTTAGCTTTTTCCTGCTAATCCTAGCATGATAAAGAAGATTCAAAGAGAGTGAGATGCCAGCTCCTTTCATTCAGTCAGTAGCTTCAAACATTTCTGGTATATGAAAAACATGTTTTTCAATGGCAAAAATCAATGAATATTGTAAATGCACAAACAGTAATATCTCCACATTGCACGGTGCAATTCTGAAATTTTTAGCTTTTTCCTGTTAATCCTAGCATGATAAAGAAGATTCAAAGAGAGTGAGATGCCAGCTCCTTTCATTCAGTCAGTAGCTTCAAACATTTCTGGACGTTTTTCAATGGCAAAAATCAATGAATATTGTAAATGCACAAACAGTAATATCTCCACATTGCACGGTGCAATTCTGAAATTTTTAGCTTTTTCCTGTTAATCCTAGCATGATAAAGAAGATTCAAAGAGAGTGAGATGCCAGCTCCTTTCATTCAGTCAGTAGCTTCAAACATTTCTGGACGTTTTTCAATGGCAAAAATCAATGAATATTGTAAATGCACAAACAGTAATATCTCCACATTGCACGGTGCAATTCTGAAATTTTTAGCTTTTTCCTGTTAATCCTAGCATGATAAAGAAGATTCAAAGAGAGTGAGATGCCAGCTCCTTTCATTCAGTCAGTAGCTTCAAACATTTCTGGTATATGAAAAACATGTTTTTCAATGGCAAAAATCAATGAATATTGTAAATGCACAAACAGTAATATCTCCACATTGCACGGTGCAATTCTGAAATTTTTAGCTTTTTCCTGTTAATCCTAGCATGATAAAGAAGATTCAAAGAGAGTGAGATGCCAGCTCCTTTCATTCAGTCAGTAGCTTCAAACATTTCTGGTATATGAAAAACATGTTTTTCAATGGCAAAAATCAATGAATATTGTAAATGCACAAACAGTAATATCTCCACATTGCACGGTGCAATTCTGAAATTTTTAGCTTTTTCCTGTTAATCCTAGCATGATAAAGAAGATACAAAGAGAGTGAGATGCCAGCTCCTTTCATTCAGTCAGTAGCTTCAAACATTTCTGGTATATGAAAAACATGTTTTTCAATGGCAAAAATCAATGAATATTGTAAATGCACAAACAGTAATATCTCCACATTGCACGGTGCAATTCTGAAATTTTTAGCTTTTTCCTGTTAATCCTAGCATGATAAAGAAGATTCAAAGAGAGTGAGATGCCAGCTCCTTTCATTCAGTCAGTAGCTTCAAACATTTCTGGTATATGAAAAACATGTTTTTCAATGGCAAAAATCAATGAATATTGTAAATGCACAAACAGTAATATCTCCACATTGCACGGTGCAATTCTGAAATTTTTAGCTTTTTCCTGTTAATCCTAGCATGATAAAGAAGATTCAAAGAGAGTGAGATGCCAGCTCCTTTCATTCAGTCAGTAGCTTCAAACATTTCTGGACGTTTTTCAATGGCAAAAATCAATGAATATTGTAAATGCACAAACAGTAATATCTCCACATTGCACGGTGCAATTCTGAAATTTTTAGCTTTTTCCTGTTAATCCTAGCATGATAAAGAAGATTCAAAGAGAGTGAGATGCCAGCTCCTTTCATTCAGTCAGTAGCTTCAAACATTTCTGGTATATGAAAAACATGTTTTTCAATGGCAAAAATCAATGAATATTGTAAATGCACAAACAGTAATATCTCCACATTGCACGGTGCAATTCTGAAATTTTTTGATTTTTCCTGCTAATCCTAGCATGATAAAGAAGATTCAAAGAGAGTGAGATGCCAGCTCCTTTCATTCAGTCAGTAGCTTCAAACATTTCTGGACGTTTTTCAATGGCAAAAATCAATGAATATTGTAAATGCACAAACAGTAATATCTCCACATTGCACGGTGCAATTCTGAAATTTTTAGCTTTTTCCTGTTAATCCTAGCATGATAAAGAAGATTCAAAGAGAGTGAGATGCCAGCTCCTTTCATTCAGTCAGTAGCTTCAAACATTTCTGGACGTTTTTCAATGGCAAAAATCAATGAATATTGTAAATGCACAAACAGTAATATCTCCACATTGCACGGTGCACTTCTGAAATTTTTAGCTTTTTCCTGTTAATCCTAGCATGATAAAGAAGATTCAAAGAGAGTGAGATGCCAGCTCCTTTCATTCAGTCAGTAGCTTCAAACATTTCTGGTATATGAAAAACATGTTTTTCAATGGCAAAAATCAATGAATATTGTAAATGCACAAACAGTAATATCTCCACATTTACAATATTCATTGATTTTTGCCATTGAAAAACATGTTTTTCATATACCAGAAATTAACCAGGATTAACAGGAAAAAGCTAAAAATTTCAGAATTGCACCGTGCAATGTGGAGATATTACTGTTTGTGCATTTACAATATTCATTGATTTTTGCCATTGAAAAACGTCCAGAAATGTTTGAAGCTACTGACTGAATGAAAGGAGCTGGCATCTCACTCTCTTTGAATCTTCTTTATCATGCTAGGATTAACAGGAAAAAGCTAAAAATTTCAGAATTGCACCGTGCAATGTGGAGATATTACTGTTTGTGCATTTACAATATTCATTGATTTTTGCCATTGAAAAACGTCCAGAAATGTTTGAAGCTACTGACTGAATGAAAGGAGCTGGCATCTCACTCTCTTTGAATCTTCTTTATCATGCTAGGATTAACAGGAAAAAGCTAAAAATTTCAGAATTGCACCGTGCAATGTGGAGATATTACTGTTTGTGCATTTACAATATTCATTGATTTTTGCCATTGAAAAACATGTTTTTCATATACCAGAAATGTTTGAAGCTACTGACTGAATGAAAGGAGCTGGCATCTCACTCTCTTTGAATCTTCTTTATCATGCTAGGATTAACAGGAAAAAGCTAAAAATTTCAGAATTGCACCGTGCAATGTGGAGATATTACTGTTTGTGCATTTACAATATTCATTGATTTTTGCCATTGAAAAACGTCCAGAAATGTTTGAAGCTACTGACTGAATGAAAGGAGCTGGCATCTCACTCTCTTTGAATCTTCTTTATCATGCTAGGATTAACAGGAAAAAGCTAAAAATTTCAGAATTGCACCGTGCAATGTGGAGATATTACTGTTTGTGCATTTACAATATTCATTGATTTTTGCCATTGAAAAACGTCCAGAAATGTTTGAAGCTACTGACTGAATGAAAGGAGCTGGCATCTCACTCTCTTTGAATCTTCTTTATCATGCTAGGATTAACAGGAAAAAGCTAAAAATTTCAGAATTGCACCGTGCAATGTGGAGATATTACTGTTTGTGCATTTACAATATTCATTGATTTTTGCCATTGAAAAACGTCCAGAAATGTTTGAAGCTACTGACTGAATGAAAGGAGCTGGCATCTCACTCTCTTTGAATCTTCTTTATCATGCTAGGATTAACAGGAAAAAGCTAAAAATTTCAGAATTGCACCGTGCAATGTGGAGATATTACTGTTTGTGCATTTACAATATTCATTGATTTTTGCCATTGAAAAACGTCCAGAAATGTTTGAAGCTACTGACTGAATGAAAGGAGCTGGCATCTCACTCTCTTTGAATCTTCTTTATCATGCTAGGATTAACAGGAAAAAGCTAAAAATTTCAGAATTGCACCGTGCAATGTGGAGATATTACTGTTTGTGCATTTACAATATTCATTGATTTTTGCCATTGAAGAACGTCCAGAAATGTTTGAAGCTACTGACTGAATGAAAGGAGCTGGCATCTCACTCTCTTTGAATCTTCTTTATCATGCTAGGATTAACAGGAAAAAGCTAAAAATTTCAGAATTGCACCGTGCAATGTGGAGATATTACTGTTTGTGCATTTACAATATTCATTGATTTTTGCCATTGAAAAACGTCCAGAAATGTTTGAAGCTACTGACTGAATGAAAGGAGCTGGCATCTCACTCTCTTTGAATCTTCTTTATCATGCTAGGATTAACAGGAAAAAGCTAAAAATTTCAGAATTGCACCGTGCAATGTGGAGATATTACTGTTTGTGCATTTACAATATTCATTGATTTTTGCCATTGAAAAACATGTTTTTCATATACCAGAAATGTTTGAAGCTACTGACTGAATGAAAGGAGCTGGCATCTCACTCTCTTTGAATCTTCTTTATCATGCTAGGATTAACAGGAAAAAGCTAAAAATTTCAGAATTGCACCGTGCAATGTGGAGATATTACTGTTTGTGCATTTACAATATTCATTGTTTTTTGCCATTGAAAAACATGTTTTTCATATACCAGAAATGTTTGAAGCTACTGACTGAATGAAAGGAGCTGGCATCTCACTCTCTTTGAATCTTCTTTATCATGCTAGGATTAACAGGAAAAAGCTAAAAATTTCAGAATTGCACCGTGCAATGTGGAGATATTACTGTTTGTGCATTTACAATATTCATTGATTTTTGCCATTGAAAAACGTCCAGAAATGTTTGAAGCTACTGACTGAATGAAAGGAGCTGGCATCTCACTCTCTTTGAATCTTCTTTATCATGCTAGGATTAGCAGGAAAAAGCAAAAAATTTCAGAATTGCACCGTGCAATGTGGAGATATTACTGTTTGTGCATTTACAATATTCATTGATTTTTGCCATTGAAAAACGTCCAGAAATGTTTGAAGCTACTGACTGAATGAAAGGAGCTGGCATCTCACTCTCTTTGAATCTTCTTTATCATGCTAGGATTAACAGGAAAAAGCTAAAAATTTCAGAATTGCACCGTGCAATGTGGAGATATTACTGTTTGTGCATTTACAATATTCATTGATTTTTGCCATTGAAAAACATGTTTTTCATATACCAGAAATGTTTGAAGCTACTGACTGAATGAAAGGAGCTGGCATCTCACTCTCTTTGAATCTTCTTTATCATGCTAGGATTAACAGGAAAAAGCAAAAAATTTCAGAATTGCACCGTGCAATGTGGAGATATTACTGTTTGTGCATTTACAATATTCATTGATTTTTGCCATTGAAAAACGTCCAGAAATGTTTGAAGCTACTGACTGAATGAAAGGAGCTGGCATCTCACTCTCTTTGAATCTTCTTTATCATGCTAGGATTAACAGGAAAAAGCTAAAAATTTCAGAATTGCACCGTGCAATGTGGAGATATTACTGTTTGTGCATTTACAATATTCATTGATTTTTGCCATTGAAAAACATGTTTTTCATATACCAGAAATGTTTGAAGCTACTGACTGAATGAAAGGAGCTGGCATCTCACTCTCTTTGAATCTTCTTTATCATGCTAGGATTAACAGGAAAAAGCTAAAAATTTCAGAATTGCACCGTGCAATGTGGAGATATTACTGTTTGTGCATTTACAATATTCATTGATTTTTGCCATTGAAAAACATGTTTTTCATATACCAGAAATGTTTGAAGCTACTGACTGAATGAAAGGAGCTGGCATCTCACTCTCTTTGAATCTTCTTTATCATGCTAGGATTAACAGGAAAAAGCTAAAAATTTCAGAATTGCACCGTGCAATGTGGAGATATTACTGTTTGTGCATTTACAATATTCATTGATTTTTGCCATTGAAAAACATGTTTTTCATATACCAGAAATGTTTGAAGCTACTGACTGAATGAAAGGAGCTGGCATCTCACTCTCTTTGAATCTTCTTTATCATGCTAGGATTAACAGGAAAAAGCTAAAAATTTCAGAATTGCACCGTGCAATGTGGAGATATTACTGTTTGTGCATTTACAATATTCATTGATTTTTGCCATTGAAAAACGTCCAGAAATGTTTGAAGCTACTGACTGAATGAAAGGAGCTGGCATCTCACTCTCTTTGAATCTTCTTTATCATGCTAGGATTAACAGGAAAAAGCTAAAAATTTCAGAATTGCACCGTGCAATGTGGAGATATTACTGTTTGTGCATTTACAATATTCATTGATTTTTGCCATTGAAAAACATGTTTTTCATATACCAGAAATGTTTGAAGCTACTGACTGAATGAAAGGAGCTGGCATCTCACTCTCTTTGAATCTTCTTTATCATGCTAGGATTAACAGGAAAAAGCTAAAAATTTCAGAATTGCACCGTGCAATGTGGAGATATTACTGTTTGTGCATTTACAATATTCATTGATTTTTGCCATTGAAAAACGTCCAGAAATGTTTGAAGCTACTGACTGAATGAAAGGAGCTGGCATCTCACTCTCTTTGAATCTTCTTTATCATGCTAGGATTAACAGGAAAAAGCTAAAAATTTCAGAATTGCACCGTGCAATGTGGAGATATTACTGTTTGTGCATTTACAATATTCATTGATTTTTGCCATTGAAAAACGTCCAGAAATGTTTGAAGCTACTGACTGAATGAAAGGAGCTGGCATCTCACTCTCTTTGAATCTTCTTTATCATGCTAGGATTAACAGGAAAAAGCTAAAAATTTCAGAATTGCACCGTGCAATGTGGAGATATTACTGTTTGTGCATTTACAATATTCATTGATTTTTGCCATTGAAAAACATGTTTTTCATATACCAGAAATGTTTGAAGCTACTGACTGAATGAAAGGAGCTGGCATCTCACTCTCTTTGAATCTTCTTTATCATGCTAGGATTAACAGGAAAAAGCTAAAAATTTCAGAATTGCACCGTGCAATGTGGAGATATTACTGTTTGTGCATTTACAATATTCATTGATTTTTGCCATTGAAAAACATGTTTTTCATATACCAGAAATGTTTGAAGCTACTGACTGAATGAAAGGAGCTGGCATCTCACTCTCTTTGAATCTTCTTTATCATGCTAGGATTAACAGGAAAAAGCTAAAAATTTCAGAATTGCACCGTGCAATGTGGAGATATTACTGTTTGTGCATTTACAATATTCATTGATTTTTGCCATTGAAAAACGTCCAGAAATGTTTGAAGCTACTGACTGAATGAAAGGAGCTGGCATCTCACTCTCTTTGAAT
This sequence comes from Phyllobates terribilis, assembly GCF_046119375.1. NCBI lineage: Eukaryota > Metazoa > Chordata > Amphibia > Anura > Dendrobatidae > Phyllobates > Phyllobates terribilis. Next base: position 10,255 of record NW_027371831.1, read on the forward strand.
CTTCTTTATCATGCTAGGATTAGCAGGAAAAAGCAAAAAATTTCAGAATTGCACCGTGCAATGTGGAGATATTACTGTTTGTGCATTTACAATATTCATTGATTTTTGCCATTGAAAAACGTCCAGAAATGTTTGAAGCTACTGACTGAATGAAAGGAGCTGGCATCTCACTCTCTTTGAATCTTCTTTATCATGCTAGGATTAACAGGAAAAAGCTAAAAATTTCAGAATTGCACCGTGCAATGTGGAGATATTACTGTTTGTGCATTTACAATATTCATTGATTTTTGCCATTGAAAAACATGTTTTTCATATACCAGAAATGTTTGAAGCTACTGACTGAATGAAAGGAGCTGGCATCTCACTCTCTTTGAATCTTCTTTATCATGCTAGGATTAACAGGAAAAAGCAAAAAATTTCAGAATTGCACCGTGCAATGTGGAGATATTACTGTTTGTGCATTTACAATATTCATTGATTTTTGCCATTGAAAAACGTCCAGAAATGTTTGAAGCTACTGACTGAATGAAAGGAGCTGGCATCTCACTCTCTTTGAATCTTCTTTATCATGCTAGGATTAACAGGAAAAAGCTAAAAATTTCAGAATTGCACCGTGCAATGTGGAGATATTACTGTTTGTGCATTTACAATATTCATTGATTTTTGCCATTGAAAAACATGTTTTTCATATACCAGAAATGTTTGAAGCTACTGACTGAATGAAAGGAGCTGGCATCTCACTCTCTTTGAATCTTCTTTATCATGCTAGGATTAACAGGAAAAAGCTAAAAATTTCAGAATTGCACCGTGCAATGTGGAGATATTACTGTTTGTGCATTTACAATATTCATTGATTTTTGCCATTGAAAAACATGTTTTTCATATACCAGAAATGTTTGAAGCTACTGACTGAATGAAAGGAGCTGGCATCTCACTCTCTTTGAATCTTCTTTATCATGCTAGGATTAACAGGAAAAAGCTAAAAATTTCAGAATTGCACCGTGCAATGTGGAGATATTACTGTTTGTGCATTTACAATATTCATTGATTTTTGCCATTGAAAAACGTCCAGAAATGTTTGAAGCTACTGACTGAATGAAAGGAGCTGGCATCTCACTCTCTTTGAATCTTCTTTATCATGCTAGGATTAACAGGAAAAAGCTAAAAATTTCAGAATTGCACCGTGCAATGTGGAGATATTACTGTTTGTGCATTTACAATATTCATTGATTTTTGCCATTGAAAAACATGTTTTTCATATACCAGAAATGTTTGAAGCTACTGACTGAATGAAAGGAGCTGGCATCTCACTCTCTTTGAATCTTCTTTATCATGCTAGGATTAACAGGAAAAAGCTAAAAATTTCAGAATTGCACCGTGCAATGTGGAGATATTACTGTTTGTGCATTTACAATATTCATTGATTTTTGCCATTGAAAAACGTCCAGAAATGTTTGAAGCTACTGACTGAATGAAAGGAGCTGGCATCTCACTCTCTTTGAATCTTCTTTATCATGCTAGGATTAACAGGAAAAAGCTAAAAATTTCAGAATTGCACCGTGCAATGTGGAGATATTACTGTTTGTGCATTTACAATATTCATTGATTTTTGCCATTGAAAAACATGTTTTTCATATACCAGAAATGTTTGAAGCTACTGACTGAATGAAAGGAGCTGGCATCTCACTCTCTTTGAATCTTCTTTATCATGCTAGGATTAACAGGAAAAAGCTAAAAATTTCAGAATTGCACCGTGCAATGTGGAGATATTACTGTTTGTGCATTTACAATATTCATTGATTTTTGCCATTGAAAAACATGTTTTTCATATACCAGAAATGTTTGAAGCTACTGACTGAATGAAAGGAGCTGGCATCTCACTCTCTTTGAATCTTCTTTATCATGCTAGGATTAACAGGAAAAAGCTAAAAATTTCAGAATTGCACCGTGCAATGTGGAGATATTACTGTTTGTGCATTTACAATATTCATTGATTTTTGCCATTGAAAAACGTCCAGAAATGTTTGAAGCTACTGACTGAATGAAAGGAGCTGGCATCTCACTCTCTTTGAATCTTCTTTATCATGCTAGGATTAACAGGAAAAAGCTAAAAATTTCAGAATTGCACCGTGCAATGTGGAGATATTACTGTTTGTGCATTTACAATATTCATTGATTTTTGCCATTGAAAAACGTCCAGAAATGTTTGAAGCTACTGACTGAATGAAAGGAGCTGGCATCTCACTCTCTTTGAATCTTCTTTATCATGCTAGGATTAACAGGAAAAAGCTAAAAATTTCAGAATTGCACCGTGCAATGTGGAGATATTACTGTTTGTGCATTTACAATATTCATTGATTTTTGCCATTGAAAAACATGTTTTTCATATACCAGAAATGTTTGAAGCTACTGACTGAATGAAAGGAGCTGGCATCTCACTCTCTTTGAATCTTCTTTATCATGCTAGGATTAACAGGAAAAAGCTAAAAATTTCAGAATTGCACCGTGCAATGTGGAGATATTACTGTTTGTGCATTTACAATATTCATTGATTTTTGCCATTGAAAAACGTCCAGAAATGTTTGAAGCTACTGACTGAATGAAAGGAGCTGGCATCTCACTCTCTTTGAATCTTCTTTATCATGCTAGGATTAACAGGAAAAAGCTAAAAATTTCAGAATTGCACCGTGCAATGTGGAGATATTACTGTTTGTGCATTTACAATATTCATTGATTTTTGCCATTGAAAAACATGTTTTTCATATACCAGAAATGTTTGAAGCTACTGACTGAATGAAAGGAGCTGGCATCTCACTCTCTTTGAATCTTCTTTATCATGCTAGGATTAACAGGAAAAAGCTAAAAATTTCAGAATTGCACCGTGCAATGTGGAGATATTACTGTTTGTGCATTTACAATATTCATTGATTTTTGCCATTGAAAAACGTCCAGAAATGTTTGAAGCTACTGACTGAATGAAAGGAGCTGGCATCTCACTCTCTTTGAATCTTCTTTATCATGCTAGGATTAACAGGAAAAAGCTAAAAATTTCAGAATTGCACCGTGCAATGTGGAGATATTACTGTTTGTGCATTTACAATATTCATTGATTTTTGCCATTGAAAAACATGTTTTTCATATACCAGAAATGTTTGAAGCTACTGACTGAATGAAAGGAGCTGGCATCTCACTCTCTTTGAATCTTCTTTATCATGCTAGGATTAGCAGGAAAAAGCTAAAAATTTCAGAATTGCACCGTGCAATGTGGAGATATTACTGTTTGTGCATTTACAATATTCATTGATTTTTGCCATTGAAAAACGTCCAGAAATGTTTGAAGCTACTGACTGAATGAAAGGAGCTGGCATCTCACTCTCTTTGAATCTTCTTTATCATGCTAGGATTAACAGGAAAAAGCTAAAAATTTCAGAATTGCACCGTGCAATGTGGAGATATTACTGTTTGTGCATTTACAATATTCATTGATTTTTGCCATTGAAAAACATGTTTTTCATATACCAGAAATGTTTGAAGCTACTGACTGAATGAAAGGAGCTGGCATCTCACTCTCTTTGAATCTTCTTTATCATGCTAGGATTAACAGGAAAAAGCTAAAAATTTCAGAATTGCACCGTGCAATGTGGAGATATTACTGTTTGTGCATTTACAATATTCATTGATTTTTGCCATTGAAAAACGTCCAGAAATGTTTGAAGCTACTGACTGAATGAAAGGAGCTGGCATCTCACTCTCTTTGAATCTTCTTTATCATGCTAGGATTAACAGGAAAAAGCAAAAAATTTCAGAATTGCACCGTGCAATGTGGAGATATTACTGTTTGTGCATTTACAATATTCATTGATTTTTGCCATTGAAAAACGTCCAGAAATGTTTGAAGCTACTGACTGAATGAAAGGAGCTGGCATCTCACTCTCTTTGAATCTTCTTTATCATGCTAGGATTAACAGGAAAAAGCTAAAAATTTCAGAATTGCACCGTGCAATGTGGAGATATTACTGTTTGTGCATTTACAATATTCATTGATTTTTGCCATTGAAAAACATGTTTTTCATATACCAGAAATGTTTGAAGCTACTGACTGAATGAAAGGAGCTGGCATCTCACTCTCTTTGAATCTTCTTTATCATGCTAGGATTAACAGGAAAAAGCTAAAAATTTCAGAATTGCACCGTGCAATGTGGAGATATTACTGTTTGTGCATTTACAATATTCATTGATTTTTGCCATTGAAAAACGTCCAGAAATGTTTGAAGCTACTGACTGAATGAAAGGAGCTGGCATCTCACTCTCTTTGAATCTTCTTTATCATGCTAGGATTAACAGGAAAAAGCTAAAAATTTCAGAATTGCACCGTGCAATGTGGAGATATTACTGTTTGTGCATTTACAATATTCATTGATTTTTGCCATTGAAAAACATGTTTTTCATATACCAGAAATGTTTGAAGCTACTGACTGAATGAAGGGAGCTGGCATCTCACTCTCTTTGAATCTTCTTTATCATGCTAGGATTAACAGGAAAAAGCTAAAAATTTCAGAATTGCACCGTGCAATGTGGAGATATTACTGTTTGTGCATTTACAATATTCATTGATTTTTGCCATTGAAAAACGTCCAGAAATGTTTGAAGCTACTGACTGAATGAAAGGAGCTGGCATCTCACTCTCTTTGAATCTTCTTTATCATGCTAGGATTAACAGGAAAAAGCTAAAAATTTCAGAATTGCACCGTGCAATGTGGAGATATTACTGTTTGTGCATTTACAATATTCATTGATTTTTGCCATTGAAAAACATGTTTTTCATATACCAGAAATGTTTGAAGCTACTGACTGAATGAAAGGAGCTGGCATCTCACTCTCTTTGAATCTTCTTTATCATGCTAGGATTAGCAGGAAAAAGCTAAAAATTTCAGAATTGCACCGTGCAATGTGGAGATATTACTGTTTGTGCATTTACAATATTCATTGATTTTTGCCATTGAAAAACATGTTTTTCATATACCAGAAATGTTTGAAGCTACTGACTGAATGAAAGGAGCTGGCATCTCACTCTCTTTGAATCTTCTTTATCCTGTTAATCCTAGCATGATAAAGAAGATTCAAAGAGAGTGAGATGCCAGCTCCTTTCATTCAGTCAGTAGCTTCAAACATTTCTGGTATATGAAAAACATGTTTTTCAATGGCAAAAATCAATGAATATTGTAAATGCACAAACAGTAATATCTCCACATTGCACGGTGCAATTCTGAAATTTTTAGCTTTTTCCTGTTAATCCTAGCATGATAAAGAAGATTCAAAGAGAGTGAGATGCCAGCTCCTTTCATTCAGTCAGTAGCTTCAAACATTTCTGGTATATGAAAAACATGTTTTTCAATGGCAAAAATCAATGAATATTGTAAATGCACAAACAGTAATATCTCCACATTGCACGGTGCAATTCTGAAATTTTTAGCTTTTTCCTGTTAATCCTAGCATGATAAAGAAGATTCAAAGAGAGTGAGATGCCAGCTCCTTTCATTCAGTCAGTAGCTTCAAACATTTCTGGTATATGAAAAACATGTTTTTCAATGGCAAAAATCAATGAATATTGTAAATGCACAAACAGTAATATCTCCACATTGCACGGTGCAATTCTGAAATTTTTAGCTTTTTCCTGTTAATCCTAGCATGATAAAGAAGATTCAAAGAGAGTGAGATGCCAGCTCCTTTCATTCAGTCAGTAGCTTCAAACATTTCTGGACGTTTTTCAATGGCAAAAATCAATGAATATTGTAAATGCACAAACAGTAATATCTCCACATTGCACGGTGCAATTCTGAAATTTTTAGCTTTTTCCTGTTAATCCTAGCATGATAAAGAAGATTCAAAGAGAGTGAGATGCCAGCTCCTTTCATTCAGTCAGTAGCTTCAAACATTTCTGGACGTTTTTCAATGGCAAAAATCAATGAATATTGTAAATGCACAAACAGTAATATCTCCACATTGCACGGTGCAATTCTGAAATTTTTAGCTTTTTCCTGTTAATCCTAGCATGATAAAGAAGATTCAAAGAGAGTGAGATGCCAGCTCCTTTCATTCAGTCAGTAGCTTCAAACATTTCTGGACGTTTTTCAATGGCAAAAATCAATGAATATTGTAAATGCACAAACAGTAATATCTCCACATTGCACGGTGCAATTCTGAAATTTTTAGCTTTTTCCTGTTAATCCTAGCATGATAAAGAAGATTCAAAGAGAGTGAGATGCCAGCTCCTTTCATTCAGTCAGTAGCTTCAAACATTTCTGGTATATGAAAAACATGTTTTTCAATGGCAAAAATCAATGAATATTGTAAATGCACAAACAGTAATATCTCCACATTGCACGGTGCAATTCTGAAATTTTTTGCTTTTTCCTGCTAATCCTAGCATGATAAAGAAGATTCAAAGAGAGTGAGATGCCAGCTCCTTTCATTCAGTCAGTAGCTTCAAACATTTCTGGTATATGAAAAACATGTTTTTCAATGGCAAAAATCAATGAATATTGTAAATGCACAAACAGTAATATCTCCACATTGCACGGTGCAATTCTGAAATTTTTAGCTTTTTCCTGTTAATCCTAGCATGATAAAGAAGATTCAAAGAGAGTGAGATGCCAGCTCCTTTCATTCAGTCAGTAGCTTCAAACATTTCTGGACGTTTTTCAATGGCAAAAATCAATGAATATTGTAAATGCACAAACAGTAATATCTCCACATTGCACGGTGCAATTCTGAAATTTTTTGCTTTTTCCTGTTAATCCTAGCATGATAAAGAAGATTCAAAGAGAGTGAGATGCCAGCTCCTTTCATTCAGTCAGTAGCTTCAAACATTTCTGGTATATGAAAAACATGTTTTTCAATGGCAAAAATCAATGAATATTGTAAATGCACAAACAGTAATATCTCCACATTGCACGGTGCAATTCTGAAATTTTTAGCTTTTTCCTGTTAATCCTAGCATGATAAAGAAGATTCAAAGAGAGTGAGATGCCAGCTCCTTTCATTCAGTCAGTAGCTTCAAACATTTCTGGACGTTTTTCAATGGCAAAAATCAATGAATATTGTAAATGCACAAACAGTAATATCTCCACATTGCACGGTGCAATTCTGAAATTTTTAGCTTTTTCCTGTTAATCCTAGCATGATAAAGAAGATTCAAAGAGAGTGAGATGCCAGCTCCTTTCATTCAGTCAGTAGCTTCAAACATTTCTGGACGTTTTTCAATGGCAAAAATCAATGAATATTGTAAATGCACAAACAGTAATATCTCCACATTGCACGGTGCAATTCTGAAATTTTAGCTTTTTCCTGTTAATCCTAGCATGATAAAGAAGATTCAAAGAGAGTGAGATGCCAGCTCCTTTCATTCAGTCAGTAGCTTCAAACATTTCTGGACGTTTTTCAATGGCAAAAATCAATGAATATTGTAAATGCACAAACAGTAATATCTCCACATTGCACGGTGCAATTCTGAAATTTTTAGCTTTTTCCTGTTAATCCTAGCATGATAAAGAAGATTCAAAGAGAGTGAGATGCCAGCTCCTTTCATTCAGTCAGTAGCTTCAAACATTTCTGGACGTTTTTCAATGGCAAAAATCAATGAATATTGTAAATGCACAAACAGTAATATCTCCACATTGCACGGTGCAATTCTGAAATTTTTTGCTTTTTCCTGTTAATCCTAGCATGATAAAGAAGATTCAAAGAGAGTGAGATGCCAGCTCCTTTCATTCAGTCAGTAGCTTCAAACATTTCTGGACGTTTTTCAATGGCAAAAATCAATGAATATTGTAAATGCACAAACAGTAATATCTCCACATTGCACGGTGCAATTCTGAAATTTTTAGCTTTTTCCTGTTAATCCTAGCATGATAAAGAAGATTCAAAGAGAGTGAGATGCCAGCTCCTTTCATTCAGTCAGTAGCTTCAAACATTTCTGGACGTTTTTCAATGGCAAAAATCAATGAATATTGTAAATGCACAAACAGTAATATCTCCACATTGCACGGTGCAATTCTGAAATTTTTAGCTTTTTCCTGTTAATCCTAGCATGATAAAGAAGATTCAAAGAGAGTGAGATGCCAGCTCCTTTCATTCAGTCAGTAGCTTCAAACATTTCTGGACGTTTTTCAATGGCAAAAATCAATGAATATTGTAAATGCACAAACAGTAATATCTCCACATTGCACGGTGCAATTCTGAAATTTTTAGCTTTTTCCTGTTAATCCTAGCATGATAAAGAAGATTCAAAGAGAGTGAGATGCCAGCTCCTTTCATTCAGTCAGTAGCTTCAAACATTTCTGGACGTTTTTCAATGGCAAAAATCAATGAATATTGTAAATGCACAAACAGTAATATCTCCACATTGCACGGTGCAATTCTGAAATTTTTAGCTTTTTCCTGTTAATCCTAGCATGATAAAGAAGATTCAAAGAGAGTGAGATGCCAGCTCCTTTCATTCAGTCAGTAGCTTCAAACATTTCTGGACGTTTTTCAATGGCAAAAATCAATGAATATTGTAAATGCACAAACAGTAATATCTCCACATTGCACGGTGCAATTCTGAAATTTTTAGCTTTTTCCTGTTAATCCTAGCATGATAAAGAAGATTCAAAGAGAGTGAGATGCCAGCTCCTTTCATTCAGTCAGTAGCTTCAAACATTTCTGGACGTTTTTCAATGGCAAAAATCAATGAATATTGTAAATGCACAAACAGTAATATCTCCACATTGCACGGTGCAATTCTGAAATTTTTAGCTTTTTCCTGTTAATCCTAGCATGATAAAGAAGATTCAAAGAGAGTGAGATGCCAGCTCCTTTCATTCAGTCAGTAGCTTCAAACATTTCTGGACGTTTTTCAATGGCAAAAATCAATGAATATTGTAAATGCACAAACAGTAATATCTCCACATTGCACGGTGCAATTCTGAAATTTTTAGCTTTTTCCTGTTAATCCTAGCATGATAAAGAAGATTCAAAGAGAGTGAGATGCCAGCTCCTTTCATTCAGTCAGTAGCTTCAAACATTTCTGGACGTTTTTCAATGGCAAAAATCAATGAATATTGTAAATGCACAAACAGTAATATCTCCACATTGCACGGTGCAATTCTGAAATTTTTAGCTTTTTCCTGTTAATCCTAGCATGATAAAGAAGATTCAAAGAGAGTGAGATGCCAGCTCCTTTCATTCAGTCAGTAGCTTCAAACATTTCTGGACGTTTTTCAATGGCAAAAATCAATGAATATTGTAAATGCACAAACAGTAATATCTCCACATTGCACGGTGCAATTCTGAAATTTTTTGCTTTTTCCTGTTAATCCTAGCATGATAAAGAAGATTCAAAGAGAGTGAGATGCCAGCTCCTTTCATTCAGTCAGTAGCTTCAAACATTTCTGGACGTTTTTCAATGGCAAAAATCAATGAATATTGTAAATCCACAAACAGTAATATCTCCACATTGCACGGTGCAATTCTGAAATTTTTAGCTTTTTCCTGTTAATCCTAGCATGATAAAGAAGATTCAAAGAGAGTGAGATGCCAGCTCCTTTCATTCAGTCAGTAGCTTCAAACATTTCTGGACGTTTTTCAATGGCAAAAATCAATGAATATTGTAAATGCACAAACAGTAATATCTCCACATTGCACGGTGCAATTCTGAAATTTTTAGCTTTTTCCTGTTAATCCTAGCATGATAAAGAAGATTCAAAGAGAGTGAGATGCCAGCTCCTTTCATTCAGTCAGTAGCTTCAAACATTTCTGGACGTTTTTCAATGGCAAAAATCAATGAATATTGTAAATGCACAAACAGTAATATCTCCACATTGCACGGTGCAATTCTGAAATTTTTAGCTTTTTCCTGTTAATCCTAGCATGATAAAGAAGATTCAAAGAGAGTGAGATGCCAGCTCCTTTCATTCAGTCAGTAGCTTCAAACATTTCTGGACGTTTTTCAATGGCAAAAATCAATGAATATTGTAAATGCACAAACAGTAATATCTCCACATTGCACGGTGCAATTCTGAAATTTTTAGCTTTTTCCTGTTAATCCTAGCATGATAAAGAAGATTCAAAGAGAGTGAGATGCCAGCTCCTTTCATTCAGTCAGTAGCTTCAAACATTTCTGGACGTTTTTCAATGGCAAAAATCAATGAATATTGTAAATGCACAAACAGTAATATCTCCACATTGCACGGTGCAATTCTGAAATTTTTAGCTTTTTCCTGTTAATCCTAGCATGATAAAGAAGATTCAAAGAGAGTGAGATGCCAGCTCCTTTCATTCAGTCAGTAGCTTCAAACATTTCTGGACGTTTTTCAATGGCAAAAATCAATGAATATTGTAAATGCACAAACAGTAATATCTCCACATTGCACGGTGCAATTCTGAAATTTTTAGCTTTTTCCTGTTAATCCTAGCATGATAAAGAAGATTCAAAGAGAGTGAGATGCCAGCTCCTTTCATTCAGTCAGTAGCTTCAAACATTTCTGGTATATGAAAAACATGTTTTTCAATGGCAAAAATCAATGAATATTGTAAATGCACAAACAGTAATATCTCCACATTGCACGGTGCAATTCTGAAATTTTTAGCTTTTTCCTGTTAATCCTAGCATGATAAAGAAGATTCAAAGAGAGTGAGATGCCAGCTCCTTTCATTCAGTCAGTAGCTTCAAACATTTCTGGTATATGAAAAACATGTTTTTCAATGGCAAAAATCAATGAATATTGTAAATGCACAAACAGTAATATCTCCACATTGCACGGTGCAATTCTGAAATTTTTAGCTTTTTCCTGTTAATCCTAGCATGATAAAGAAGATTCAAAGAGAGTGAGATGCCAGCTCCTTTCATTCAGTCAGTAGCTTCAAACATTTCTGGTATATGAAAAACATGTTTTTCAATGGCAAAAATCAATGAATATTGTAAATGCACAAACAGTAATATCTCCACATTGCACGGTGCAATTCTGAAATTTTTAGCTTTTTCCTGTTAATCCTAGCATGATAAAGAAGATTCAAAGAGAGTGAGATGCCAGCTCCTTTCATTCAGTCAGTAGCTTCAAACATTTCTGGACGTTTTTCAATGGCAAAAATCAATGAATATTGTAAATGCACAAACAGTAATATCTCCACATTGCACGGTGCAATTCTGAAATTTTTAGCTTTTTCCTGTTAATCCTAGCATGATAAAGAAGATTCAAAGAGAGTGAGATGCCAGCTCCTTTCATTCAGTCAGTAGCTTCAAACATTTCTGGACGTTTTTCAATGGCAAAAATCAATGAATATTGTAAATGCACAAACAGTAATATCTCCACATTGCACGGTGCAATTCTGAAATTTTTAGCTTTTTCCTGTTAATCCTAGCATGATAAAGAAGATTCAAAGAGAGTGAGATGCCAGCTCCTTTCATTCAGTCAGTAGCTTCAAACATTTCTGGTATTTGAAAAACATGTTTTTCAATGGCAAAAATCAATGAATATTGTAAATGCACAAACAGTAATATCTCCACATTGCACGGTGCAATTCTGAAATTTTTAGCTTTTTCCTGTTAATCCTAGCATGATAAAGAAGATTCAAAGAGAGTGAGATGCCAGCTCCTTTCATTCAGTCAGTAGCTTCAAACATTTCTGGACGTTTTTCAATGGCAAAAATCAATGAATATTGTAAATGCACAAACAGTAATATCTCCACATTGCACGGTGCAATTCTGAAATTTTTAGCTTTTTCCTGTTAATCCTAGCATGATAAAGAAGATTCAAAGAGAGTGAGATGCCAGCTCCTTTCATTCAGTCAGTAGCTTCAAACATTTCTGGACGTTTTTCAATGGCAAAAATCAATGAATATTGTAAATGCACAAACAGTAATATCTCCACATTGCACGGTGCAATTCTGAAATTTTTAGCTTTTTCCTGTTAATCCTAGCATGATAAAGAAGATTCAAAGAGAGTGAGATGCCAGCTCCTTTCATTCAGTCAGTAGCTTCAAACATTTATGGACGTTTTTCAATGGCAAAAATCAATGAATATTGTAAATGCACAAACAGTAATATCTCCACATTGC
>NW_027371832.1:0-22333 GCF_046119375.1 Phyllobates terribilis
GTCAGGTCAGCTTCAAACATTTCTGGTATATGAAAAACATGTTTTTCAATGGCAAAAATCAATGAATATTGTAAATGCACAAACAGTAATATCTCCACATTGCACGGTGCAATTCTGAAATTTTTAGCTTTTTCCTGTTAATCCTAGCATGATAAAGAAGATTCAAAGAGAGTGAGATGCCAGCTCCTTTCATTCAGTCAGTAGCTTCAAACATTTCTGGTATATGAAAAACATGTTTTTCAATGGCAAAAATCAATGAATATTGTAAATGCACAAACAGTAATATCTCCACATTGCACGGTGCAATTCTGAAATTTTTAGCTTTTTCCTGTTAATCCTAGCATGATAAAGAAGATTCAAAGAGAGTGAGATGCCAGCTCCTTTCATTCAGTCAGTAGCTTCAAACATTTCTGGTATATGAAAAACATGTTTTTCAATGGCAAAAATCAATGAATATTGTAAATGCACAAACAGTAATATCTCCACATTGCAAGGTGCAATTCTGAAATTTTTTGCTTTTTCCTGTTAATCCTAGCATGATAAAGAAGATTCAAAGAGAGTGAGATGCCAGCTCCTTTCATTCAGTCAGTAGCTTCAAACATTTCTGGTATATGAAAAACATGTTTTTCAATGGCAAAAATCAATGAATATTGTAAATGCACAAACAGTAATATCTCCACATTGCAAGGTGCAATTCTGAAATTTTTTGCTTTTTCCTGCTAATCCTAGCATGATAAAGAAGATTCAAAGAGAGTGAGATGCCAGCTCCTTTTATTCAGTCAGTAGCTTCAAACATTTCTGGTATATGAAAAACGTTTTTCAATGGCAAAAATCAATGAATATTGTAAATGCACAAACAGTAATATCTCCACATTGCACGGTGCAATTCTGAAATTTTTAGCTTTTTCCTGTTAATCCTAGCATGATAAAGAAGATTCAAAGAGAGTGAGATGCCAGCTCCTTTCATTCAGTCAGTAGCTTCAAACATTTCTGGTATATGAAAAACATGTTTTTCAATGGCAAAAATCAATGAATATTGTAAATGCACAAACAGTAATATCTCCACATTGCAAAGTGCAATTCTGAAATTTTTTGCTTTTTCCTGCTAATCCTAGCATGATAAAGAAGATTCAAAGAGAGTGAGATGCCAGCTCCTTTTATTCAGTCAGTAGCTTCAAACATTTCTGGTATATGAAAAACGTTTTTCAATGGCAAAAATCAATGAATATTGTAAATGCACAAACAGTAATATCTCCACATTGCACGGTGCAATTCTGAAATTTTTAGCTTTTTCCTGTTAATCCTAGCATGATAAAGAAGATTCAAAGAGAGTGAGATGCCAGCTCCTTTCATTCAGTCAGTAGCTTCAAACATTTCTGGTATATGAAAAACGTTTTTCAATGGCAAAAATCAATGAATATTGTAAATGCACAAACAGTAATATCTCCACATTGCAAAGTGCAATTCTGAAATTTTTTGCTTTTTCCTGCTAATCCTAGCATGATAAAGAAGATTCAAAGAGTGAGATGCCAGCTCCTTTCATTCAGTCAGTAGCTTCAAACATTTCTGGTATATGAAAAACATGTTTTTCAATGGCAAAAATCAATGAATATTGTAAAGGCACAAACAGTAATATCTCCACATTGCACGGTGCAATTCTGAAATTTTTTGCTTTTTCCTGCTAATCCTAGCATGATAAAGAAGATTCAAAGAGAGTGAGATGCCAGCTCCTTTTATTCAGTCAGTAGCTTCAAACATTTCTGGTATATGAAAAACGTTTTTCAATGGCAAAAATCAATGAATATTGTAAATGCACAAACAGTAATATCTCCACATTGCACGGTGCAATTCTGAAATTTTTAGCTTTTTCCTGTTAATCCTAGCATGATAAAGAAGATTCAAAGAGAGTGAGATGCCAGCTCCTTTCATTCAGTCAGTAGCTTCAAACATTTCTGGTATATGAAAAACATGTTTTTCAATGGCAAAAATCAATGAATATTGTAAATGCACAAACAGTAATATCTCCACATTGCAAAGTGCAATTCTGAAATTTTTTGCTTTTTCCTGCTAATCCTAGCATGATAAAGAAGATTCAAAGAGAGTGAGATGCCAGCTCCTTTTATTCAGTCAGTAGCTTCAAACATTTCTGGTATATGAAAAACGTTTTTCAATGGCAAAAATCAATGAATATTGTAAATGCACAAACAGTAATATCTCCACATTGCACGGTGCAATTCTGAAATTTTTAGCTTTTTCCTGTTAATCCTAGCATGATAAAGAAGATTCAAAGAGAGTGAGATGCCAGCTCCTTTCATTCAGTCAGTAGCTTCAAACATTTCTGGTATATGAAAAACGTTTTTCAATGGCAAAAATCAATGAATATTGTAAATGCACAAACAGTAATATCTCCACATTGCAAAGTGCAATTCTGAAATTTTTTGCTTTTTCCTGCTAATCCTAGCATGATAAAGAAGATTCAAAGAGTGAGATGCCAGCTCCTTTCATTCAGTCAGTAGCTTCAAACATTTCTGGTATATGAAAAACATGTTTTTCAATGGCAAAAATCAATGAATATTGTAAAGGCACAAACAGTAATATCTCCACATTGCACGGTGCAATTCTGAAATTTTTTGCTTTTTCCTGCTAATCCTAGCATGATAAAGAAGATTCAAAGAGAGTGAGATGCCAGCTCCTTTTATTCAGTCAGTAGCTTCAAACATTTCTGGTATATGAAAAACGTTTTTCAATGGCAAAAATCAATGAATATTGTAAATGCACAAACAGTAATATCTCCACATTGCACGGTGCAATTCTGAAATTTTTAGCTTTTTCCTGTTAATCCTAGCATGATAAAGAAGATTCAAAGAGAGTGAGATGCCAGCTCCTTTCATTCAGTCAGTAGCTTCAAACATTTCTGGTATATGAAAAACATGTTTTTCAATGGCAAAAATCAATGAATATTGTAAATGCACAAACAGTAATATCTCCACATTGCAAAGTGCAATTCTGAAATTTTTTGCTTTTTCCTGCTAATCCTAGCATGATAAAGAAGATTCAAAGAGAGTGAGATGCCAGCTCCTTTCATTCAGTCAGTAGCTTCAAACATTTCTGGTATATGAAAAACGTTTTTCAATGGCAAAAATCAATGAATATTGTAAAAGCACAAACAGTAATATCTCCACATTGCACGGTGCAATTCTGAAATTTTTAGCTTTTTCCTGTTAATCCTAGCATGATAAAGAAGATTCAAAGAGAGTGAGATGCCAGCTCCTTTCATTCAGTCAGTAGCTTCAAACATTTCTGGTATATGAAAAACATGTTTTTCAATGCCAAAAATCAATGAATATTGTAAATGCACAAACAGTAATATCTCCACATTGCAAAGTGCAATTCTGAAATTTTTTGCTTTTTCCTGCTAATCCTAGCATGATAAAGAAGATTCAAAGAGAGTGAGATGCCAGCTCCTTTCATTCAGTCAGTAGCTTCAAACATTTCTGGTATATGAAAAACATGTTTTTCAATGGCAAAAATCAATGAATATTGTAAAAGCACAAACAGTAATATCTCCACATTGCACGGTGCAATTCTGAAATTTTTAGATTTTTCCTGTTAATCCTAGCATGATAAAGAAGATTCAAAGAGAGTGAGATGCCAGCTCCTTTCATTCAGTCAGTAGCTTCAAACATTTCTGGTATATGAAAAACATGTTTTTCAATGGCAAAAATCAATGAATATTGTAAATGCACAAACAGTAATATCTCCACATTGCAAGGTGCAATTCTGAAATTTTTTGCTTTTTCCTGCTAATCCTAGCATGATAAAGAAGATTCAAAGAGAGTGAGATGCCAGCTCCTTTCATTCAGTCAGTAGCTTCAAACATTTCTGGTATATGAAAAACATGTTTTTCAATGGCAAAAATCAATGAATATTGTAAATGCACAAACAGTAATATCTCCACATTGCAAAGTGCAATTCTGAAATTTTTTGCTTTTTCCTGCTAATCCTAGCATGATAAAGAAGATTCAAAGAGAGTGAGATGCCAGCTCCTTTCATTCAGTCAGTAGCTTCAAACATTTCTGGTATATGAAAAACGTTTTTCAATGGCAAAAATCAATGAATATTGTAAAAGCACAAACAGTAATATCTCCACATTGCACGGTGCAATTCTGAAATTTTTAGCTTTTTCCTGTTAATCCTAGCATGATAAAGAAGATTCAAAGAGAGTGAGATGCCAGCTCCTTTCATTCAGTCAGTAGCTTCAAACATTTCTGGTATATGAAAAACATGTTTTTCAATGCCAAAAATCAATGAATATTGTAAATGCACAAACAGTAATATCTCCACATTGCAAAGTGCAATTCTGAAATTTTTTGCTTTTTCCTGCTAATCCTAGCATGATAAAGAAGATTCAAAGAGAGTGAGATGCCAGCTCCTTTCATTCAGTCAGTAGCTTCAAACATTTCTGGTATATGAAAAACATGTTTTTCAATGGCAAAAATCAATGAATATTGTAAAAGCACAAACAGTAATATCTCCACATTGCACGGTGCAATTCTGAAATTTTTAGATTTTTCCTGTTAATCCTAGCATGATAAAGAAGATTCAAAGAGAGTGAGATGCCAGCTCCTTTCATTCAGTCAGTAGCTTCAAACATTTCTGGTATATGAAAAACATGTTTTTCAATGGCAAAAATCAATGAATATTGTAAATGCACAAACAGTAATATCTCCACATTGCAAGGTGCAATTCTGAAATTTTTTGCTTTTTCCTGCTAATCCTAGCATGATAAAGAAGATTCAAAGAGAGTGAGATGCCAGCTCCTTTCATTCAGTCAGTAGCTTCAAACATTTCTGGTATATGAAAAACATGTTTTTCAATGGCAAAAATCAATGAATATTGTAAATGCACAAACAGTAATATCTCCACATTGCACGGTGCAATTCTGAAATTTTTAGCTTTTTCCTGTTAATCCTAGCATGATATTCAAAGAGAGTGAGATGCCAGCTCCTTTCATTCAGTCAGTAGCTTCAAACATTTCTGGTATATGAAAAACATGTTTTTCAATGGCAAAAATCAATGAATATTGTAAATGCACAAACAGTAATATCTCCACATTGCAAGGTGCAATTCTGAAATTTTTTGCTTTTTCCTGTTAATCCTAGCATGATAAAGAAGATTCAAAGAGAGTGAGATGCCAGCTCCTTTCATTCAGTCAGTAGCTTCAAACATTTCTGGTATATGAAAAACATGTTTTTCAATGGCAAAAATCAATGAATATTGTAAATGCACAAACAGTAATATCTCCACATTGCACGGTGCAATTCTGAAATTTTTAGCTTTTTCCTGTTAATCCTAGCATGATAAAGAAGATTCAAAGAGAGTGAGATGCCAGCTCCTTTCATTCAGTCAGTAGCTTCAAACATTTCTGGTATATGAAAAACATGTTTTTCAATGGCAAAAATCAATGAATATTGTAAATGCACAAACAGTAATATCTCCACATTGCAAGGTGCAATTCTGAAATTTTTTGCTTTTTCCTGCTAATCCTAGCATGATAAAGAAGATTCAAAGAGAGTGAGATGCCAGCTCCTTTCATTCAGTCAGTAGCTTCAAACATTTCTGGTATATGAAAAACATGTTTTTCAATGGCAAAAATCAATGAATATTGTAAATGCACAAACAGTAATATCTCCACATTGCACGGTGCAATTCTGAAATTTTTAGCTTTTTCCTGTTAATCCTAGCATGATATTCAAAGAGAGTGAGATGCCAGCTCCTTTCATTCAGTCAGTAGCTTCAAACATTTCTGGTATATGAAAAACATGTTTTTCAATGGCAAAAATCAATGAATATTGTAAATGCACAAACAGTAATATCTCCACATTGCAAGGTGCAATTCTGAAATTTTTTGCTTTTTCCTGTTAATCCTAGCATGATAAAGAAGATTCAAAGAGAGTGAGATGCCAGCTCCTTTCATTCAGTCAGTAGCTTCAAACATTTCTGGTATATGAAAAACATGTTTTTCAATGGCAAAAATCAATGAATATTGTAAATGCACAAACAGTAATATCTCCACATTGCACGGTGCAATTCTGAAATTTTTAGCTTTTTCCTGTTAATCCTAGCATGATAAAGAAGATTCAAAGAGAGTGAGATGCCAGCTCCTTTCATTCAGTCAGTAGCTTCAAACATTTCTGGTATATGAAAAACATGTTTTTCAATGGCAAAAATCAATGAATATTGTAAAGGCACAAACAGTAATATCTCCACATTGCAAGGTGCAATTCTGAAATTTTTGCTTTTTCCTGCTAATCCTAGCATGATAAAGAAGATTCAAAGAGAGTGAGATGCCAGCTCCTTTCATTCAGTCAGTAGCTTCAAACATTTCTGGTATATGAAAACCATGTTTTTCAATGGCAAAAATCAATGAATATTGTAAATGCACAAACAGTAATATCTCCACATTGCACGGTGCAATTCTGAAATTTGTAGCTTTTTCCTGTTAATCCTAGCATGATAAAGAAGATTCAAAGAGAGTGAGATGCCAGCTCCTTTCATTCAGTCAGTAGCTTCAAACATTTCTGGTATATCAAAAACATGTTTTTTCAATGGCAAAAATCAATGAATATTGTAAATGCACAAACAGTAATATCTCCACATTGCAAGGTGCAATTCTGAAATTTTTTGCTTTTTCCTGTTAATCCTAGCATGATAAAGAAGATTCAAAGAGAGTGAGATGCCAGCTCCTTTCATTCAATCAGTAGCTTCAAACATTTCTGGTATATGAAAAACATGTTTTTCAATGGCAAAAATCAATGAATATTGTAAATGCACAAACAGTAATATCTCCACATTGCAAAGTGCAATTCTGAAATTTTTTGCTTTTTCCTGCTAATCCTAGCATGATAAAGAAGATTCAAAGAGAGTGAGATGCCAGCTCCTTTCATTCAGTCAGTAGCTTCAAACATTTCTGGTATATGAAAAACATGTTTTTCAATGGCAAAAATCAATGAATATTGTAAATGCACAAACAGTAATATCTCCACATTGCACGGTGCAATTCTGAAATTTTTAGCTTTTTCCTGCTAATCCTAGCATGATAAAGAAGATTCAAAGAGAGTGAGATGCCAGCTCCTTTCATTCAGTCAGTAGCTTCAAACATTTCTGGTATATGAAAAACATGTTTTTCAATGGCAAAAATCAATGAATATTGTAAATGCACAAACAGTAATATCTCCACATTGCACGGTGCAATTCTGAAATTTTTAGCTTTTTCCTGTTAATCCTAGCATGATAAAGAAGATTCAAAGAGAGTGAGATGCCAGCTCCTTTCATTCAGTCAGTAGCTTCAAACATTTCTGGTATATGAAAAACATGTTTTTCAATGGCAAAAATCAATGAATATTGTAAATGCACAAACAGTAATATCTCCACATTGCACGGTGCAATTCTGAAATTTTTAGCTTTTTCCTGTTAATCCTAGCATGATAAAGAAGATTCAAAGAGAGTGAGATGCCAGCTCCTTTCATTCAGTCAGTAGCTTCAAACATTTCTGGTATATGAAAAACATGTTTTTCAATGGCAAAAATCAATGAATATTGTAAATGCACAAACAGTAATATCTCCACATTGCAAGGTGCAATTCTGAAATTTTTTGCTTTTTCCTGTTAATCCTAGCATGATAAAGAAGATTCAAAGAGAGTGAGATGCCAGCTCCTTTCATTCAGTCAGTAGCTTCAAACATTTCTGGTATATGAAAAACATGTTTTTCAATGGCAAAAATCAATGAATATTGTAAATGCACAAACAGTAATATCTCCACATTGCAAGGTGCAATTCTGAAATTTTTTGCTTTTTCCTGCTAATCCTAGCATGATAAAGAAGATTCAAAGAGAGTGAGATGCCAGCTCCTTTTATTCAGTCAGTAGCTTCAAACATTTCTGGTATATGAAAAACGTTTTTCAATGGCAAAAATCAATGAATATTGTAAATGCACAAACAGTAATATCTCCACATTGCACGGTGCAATTCTGAAATTTTTAGCTTTTTCCTGTTAATCCTAGCATGATAAAGAAGATTCAAAGAGAGTGAGATGCCAGCTCCTTTCATTCAGTCAGTAGCTTCAAACATTTCTGGTATATGAAAAACATGTTTTTCAATGGCAAAAATCAATGAATATTGTAAATGCACAAACAGTAATATCTCCACATTGCAAAGTGCAATTCTGAAATTTTTTGCTTTTTCCTGCTAATCCTAGCATGATAAAGAAGATTCAAAGAGAGTGAGATGCCAGCTCCTTTTATTCAGTCAGTAGCTTCAAACATTTCTGGTATATGAAAAACGTTTTTCAATGGCAAAAATCAATGAATATTGTAAATGCACAAACAGTAATATCTCCACATTGCACGGTGCAATTCTGAAATTTTTAGCTTTTTCCTGTTAATCCTAGCATGATAAAGAAGATTCAAAGAGAGTGAGATGCCAGCTCCTTTCATTCAGTCAGTAGCTTCAAACATTTCTGGTATATGAAAAACGTTTTTCAATGGCAAAAATCAATGAATATTGTAAATGCACAAACAGTAATATCTCCACATTGCAAAGTGCAATTCTGAAATTTTTTGCTTTTTCCTGCTAATCCTAGCATGATAAAGAAGATTCAAAGAGTGAGATGCCAGCTCCTTTCATTCAGTCAGTAGCTTCAAACATTTCTGGTATATGAAAAACATGTTTTTCAATGGCAAAAATCAATGAATATTGTAAAGGCACAAACAGTAATATCTCCACATTGCACGGTGCAATTCTGAAATTTTTTGCTTTTTCCTGCTAATCCTAGCATGATAAAGAAGATTCAAAGAGAGTGAGATGCCAGCTCCTTTTATTCAGTCAGTAGCTTCAAACATTTCTGGTATATGAAAAACGTTTTTCAATGGCAAAAATCAATGAATATTGTAAATGCACAAACAGTAATATCTCCACATTGCACGGTGCAATTCTGAAATTTTTAGCTTTTTCCTGTTAATCCTAGCATGATAAAGAAGATTCAAAGAGAGTGAGATGCCAGCTCCTTTCATTCAGTCAGTAGCTTCAAACATTTCTGGTATATGAAAAACATGTTTTTCAATGGCAAAAATCAATGAATATTGTAAATGCACAAACAGTAATATCTCCACATTGCAAAGTGCAATTCTGAAATTTTTTGCTTTTTCCTGCTAATCCTAGCATGATAAAGAAGATTCAAAGAGAGTGAGATGCCAGCTCCTTTCATTCAGTCAGTAGCTTCAAACATTTCTGGTATATGAAAAACGTTTTTCAATGGCAAAAATCAATGAATATTGTAAAAGCACAAACAGTAATATCTCCACATTGCACGGTGCAATTCTGAAATTTTTAGCTTTTTCCTGTTAATCCTAGCATGATAAAGAAGATTCAAAGAGAGTGAGATGCCAGCTCCTTTCATTCAGTCAGTAGCTTCAAACATTTCTGGTATATGAAAAACATGTTTTTCAATGCCAAAAATCAATGAATATTGTAAATGCACAAACAGTAATATCTCCACATTGCAAAGTGCAATTCTGAAATTTTTTGCTTTTTCCTGCTAATCCTAGCATGATAAAGAAGATTCAAAGAGAGTGAGATGCCAGCTCCTTTCATTCAGTCAGTAGCTTCAAACATTTCTGGTATATGAAAAACATGTTTTTCAATGGCAAAAATCAATGAATATTGTAAAAGCACAAACAGTAATATCTCCACATTGCACGGTGCAATTCTGAAATTTTTAGATTTTTCCTGTTAATCCTAGCATGATAAAGAAGATTCAAAGAGAGTGAGATGCCAGCTCCTTTCATTCAGTCAGTAGCTTCAAACATTTCTGGTATATGAAAAACATGTTTTTCAATGGCAAAAGTCAATGAATATTGTAAATGCACAAACAGTAATATCTCCACATTGCAAGGTGCAATTCTGAAATTTTTTGCTCTTTCCTGCTAATCCTAGCATGATAAAGAAGATTCAAAGAGAGTGAGATGCCAGCTCCTTTCATTCAGTCAGTAGCTTCAAACATTTCTGGTATATGAAAAACATGTTTTTCAATGGCAAAAATCAATGAATATTGTAAATGCACAAACAGTAATATCTCCACATTGCACGGTGCAATTCTGAAATTTTTAGCTTTTTCCTGTTAATCCTAGCATGATAAAGAAGATTCAAAGAGAGTGAGATGCCAGCTCCTTTCATTCAGTCAGTAGCTTCAAACATTTCTGGTATATGAAAAACATGTTTTTCAATGGCAAAAATCAATGAATATTGTAAATGCACAAACAGTAATATCTCCACATTGCAAAGTGCAATTCTGAAATTTTTTGCTTTTTCCTGCTAATCCTAGCATGATAAAGAAGATTCAAAGAGAGTGAGATGCCAGCTCCTTTCATTCAGTCAGTAGCTTCAAACATTTCTGGTATATGAAAAACATGTTTTTCAATGGCAAAAATCAATGAATATTGTAAATGCACAAACAGTAATATCTCCACATTGCAAAGTGCAATTCTGAAATTTTTTGCTTTTTCCTGCTAATCCTAGCATGATAAAGAAGATTCAAAGAGAGTGAGATGCCAGCTCCTTTTATTCAGTCAGTAGCTTCAAACATTTCTGGTATATGAAAAACGTTTTTCAATGGCAAAAATCAATGAATATTGTAAATGCACAAACAGTAATATCTCCACATTGCACGGTGCAATTCTGAAATTTTTAGCTTTTTCCTGTTAATCCTAGCATGATAAAGAAGATTCAAAGAGAGTGAGATGCCAGCTCCTTTCATTCAGTCAGTAGCTTCAAACATTTCTGGTATATGAAAAACATGTTTTTCAATGGCAAAAATCAATGAATATTGTAAATGCACAAACAGTAATATCTCCACATTGCAAAGTGCAATTCTGAAATTTTTTGCTTTTTCCTGCTAATCCTAGCATGATAAAGAAGATTCAAAGAGAGTGAGATGCCAGCTCCTTTCATTCAGTCAGTAGCTTCAAACATTTCTGGTATATGAAAAACATGTTTTTCAATGGCAAAAATCAATGAATATTGTAAAAGCACAAACAGTAATATCTCCACATTGCACGGTGCAATTCTGAAATTTTTAGCTTTTTCCTGTTAATCCTAGCATGATAAAGAAGATTCAAAGAGAGTGAGATGCCAGCTCCTTTCATTCAGTCAGTAGCTTCAAACATTTCTGGTATATGAAAAACATGTTTTTCAATGGCAAAAATCAATGAATATTGTAAATGCACAAACAGTAATATCTCCACATTGCAAAGTGCAATTCTGAAATTTTTTGCTTTTTCCTGCTAATCCTAGCATGATAAAGAAGATTCAAAGAGAGTGAGATGCCAGCTCCTTTCATTCAGTCAGTAGCTTCAAACATTTCTGGTATATGAAAAACATGTTTTTCAATGGCAAAAATCAATGAATATTGTAAAAGCACAAACAGTAATATCTCCACATTGCACGGTGCAATTCTGAAATTTTTAGATTTTTCCTGTTAATCCTAGCATGATAAAGAAGATTCAAAGAGAGTGAGATGCCAGCTCCTTTCATTCAGTCAGTAGCTTCAAACATTTCTGGTATATGAAAAACATGTTTTTCAATGGCAAAAATCAATGAATATTGTAAATGCACAAACAGTAATATCTCCACATTGCAAAGTGCAATTCTGAAATTTTTTGCTTTTTCCTGCTAATCCTAGCATGATAAAGAAGATTCAAAGAGTGAGATGCCAGCTCCTTTCATTCAGTCAGTAGCTTCAAACATTTCTGGTATATGAAAAACATGTTTTTCAATGGCAAAAATCAATGAATATTGTAAAGGCACAAACAGTAATATCTCCACATTGCACGGTGCAATTCTGAAATTTTTTGCTTTTTCCTGCTAATCCTAGCATGATAAAGAAGATTCAAAGAGAGTGAGATGCCAGCTCCTTTTATTCAGTCAGTAGCTTCAAACATTTCTGGTATATGAAAAACGTTTTTCAATGGCAAAAATCAATGAATATTGTAAATGCACAAACAGTAATATCTCCACATTGCACGGTGCAATTCTGAAATTTTTAGCTTTTTCCTGTTAATCCTAGCATGATAAAGAAGATTCAAAGAGAGTGAGATGCCAGCTCCTTTCATTCAGTCAGTAGCTTCAAACATTTCTGGTATATGAAAAACATGTTTTTCAATGGCAAAAATCAATGAATATTGTAAATGCACAAACAGTAATATCTCCACATTGCAAAGTGCAATTCTGAAATTTTTTGCTTTTTCCTGCTAATCCTAGCATGATAAAGAAGATTCAAAGAGAGTGAGATGCCAGCTCCTTTCATTCAGTCAGTAGCTTCAAACATTTCTGGTATATGAAAAACGTTTTTCAATGGCAAAAATCAATGAATATTGTAAAAGCACAAACAGTAATATCTCCACATTGCACGGTGCAATTCTGAAATTTTTAGCTTTTTCCTGTTAATCCTAGCATGATAAAGAAGATTCAAAGAGAGTGAGATGCCAGCTCCTTTCATTCAGTCAGTAGCTTCAAACATTTCTGGTATATGAAAAACATGTTTTTCAATGCCAAAAATCAATGAATATTGTAAATGCACAAACAGTAATATCTCCACATTGCAAAGTGCAATTCTGAAATTTTTTGCTTTTTCCTGCTAATCCTAGCATGATAAAGAAGATTCAAAGAGAGTGAGATGCCAGCTCCTTTCATTCAGTCAGTAGCTTCAAACATTTCTGGTATATGAAAAACATGTTTTTCAATGGCAAAAATCAATGAATATTGTAAAAGCACAAACAGTAATATCTCCACATTGCACGGTGCAATTCTGAAATTTTTAGATTTTTCCTGTTAATCCTAGCATGATAAAGAAGATTCAAAGAGAGTGAGATGCCAGCTCCTTTCATTCAGTCAGTAGCTTCAAACATTTCTGGTATATGAAAAACATGTTTTTCAATGGCAAAAATCAATGAATATTGTAAATGCACAAACAGTAATATCTCCACATTGCAAGGTGCAATTCTGAAATTTTTTGCTTTTTCCTGCTAATCCTAGCATGATAAAGAAGATTCAAAGAGAGTGAGATGCCAGCTCCTTTCATTCAGTCAGTAGCTTCAAACATTTCTGGTATATGAAAAACATGTTTTTCAATGGCAAAAATCAATGAATATTGTAAATGCACAAACAGTAATATCTCCACATTGCACGGTGCAATTCTGAAATTTTTAGCTTTTTCCTGTTAATCCTAGCATGATATTCAAAGAGAGTGAGATGCCAGCTCCTTTCATTCAGTCAGTAGCTTCAAACATTTCTGGTATATGAAAAACATGTTTTTCAATGGCAAAAATCAATGAATATTGTAAATGCACAAACAGTAATATCTCCACATTGCAAGGTGCAATTCTGAAATTTTTTGCTTTTTCCTGTTAATCCTAGCATGATAAAGAAGATTCAAAGAGAGTGAGATGCCAGCTCCTTTCATTCAGTCAGTAGCTTCAAACATTTCTGGTATATGAAAAACATGTTTTTCAATGGCAAAAATCAATGAATATTGTAAATGCACAAACAGTAATATCTCCACATTGCACGGTGCAATTCTGAAATTTTTAGCTTTTTCCTGTTAATCCTAGCATGATAAAGAAGATTCAAAGAGAGTGAGATGCCAGCTCCTTTCATTCAGTCAGTAGCTTCAAACATTTCTGGTATATGAAAAACATGTTTTTCAATGGCAAAAATCAATGAATATTGTAAATGCACAAACAGTAATATCTCCACATTGCAAGGTGCAATTCTGAAATTTTTTGCTTTTTCCTGCTAATCCTAGCATGATAAAGAAGATTCAAAGAGAGTGAGATGCCAGCTCCTTTCATTCAGTCAGTAGCTTCAAACATTTCTGGTATATGAAAAACATGTTTTTCAATGGCAAAAATCAATGAATATTGTAAATGCACAAACAGTAATATCTCCACATTGCACGGTGCAATTCTGAAATTTTTAGCTTTTTCCTGTTAATCCTAGCATGATATTCAAAGAGAGTGAGATGCCAGCTCCTTTCATTCAGTCAGTAGCTTCAAACATTTCTGGTATATGAAAAACATGTTTTTCAATGGCAAAAATCAATGAATATTGTAAATGCACAAACAGTAATATCTCCACATTGCAAGGTGCAATTCTGAAATTTTTTGCTTTTTCCTGTTAATCCTAGCATGATAAAGAAGATTCAAAGAGAGTGAGATGCCAGCTCCTTTCATTCAGTCAGTAGCTTCAAACATTTCTGGTATATGAAAAACATGTTTTTCAATGGCAAAAATCAATGAATATTGTAAATGCACAAACAGTAATATCTCCACATTGCACGGTGCAATTCTGAAATTTTTAGCTTTTTCCTGTTAATCCTAGCATGATAAAGAAGATTCAAAGAGAGTGAGATGCCAGCTCCTTTCATTCAGTCAGTAGCTTCAAACATTTCTGGTATATGAAAAACATGTTTTTCAATGGCAAAAATCAATGAATATTGTAAAGGCACAAACAGTAATATCTCCACATTGCAAGGTGCAATTCTGAAATTTTTTGCTTTTTCCTGCTAATCCTAGCATGATAAAGAAGATTCAAAGAGAGTGAGATGCCAGCTCCTTTCATTCAGTCAGTAGCTTCAAACATTTCTGGTATATGAAAACCATGTTTTTCAATGGCAAAAATCAATGAATATTGTAAATGCACAAACAGTAATATCTCCACATTGCACGGTGCAATTCTGAAATTTGTAGCTTTTTCCTGTTAATCCTAGCATGATAAAGAAGATTCAAAGAGAGTGAGATGCCAGCTCCTTTCATTCAGTCAGTAGCTTCAAACATTTCTGGTATATCAAAAACATGTTTTTCAATGGCAAAAATCAATGAATATTGTAAATGCACAAACAGTAATATCTCCACATTGCAAGGTGCAATTCTGAAATTTTTTGCTTTTTCCTGTTAATCCTAGCATGATAAAGAAGATTCAAAGAGAGTGAGATGCCAGCTCCTTTCATTCAATCAGTAGCTTCAAACATTTCTGGTATATGAAAAACATGTTTTTCAATGGCAAAAATCAATGAATATTGTAAATGCACAAACAGTAATATCTCCACATTGCAAAGTGCAATTCTGAAATTTTTTGCTTTTTCCTGCTAATCCTAGCATGATAAAGAAGATTCAAAGAGAGTGAGATGCCAGCTCCTTTCATTCAGTCAGTAGCTTCAAACATTTCTGGTATATGAAAAACATGTTTTTCAATGGCAAAAATCAATGAATATTGTAAATGCACAAACAGTAATATCTCCACATTGCACGGTGCAATTCTGAAATTTTTAGCTTTTTCCTGCTAATCCTAGCATGATAAAGAAGATTCAAAGAGAGTGAGATGCCAGCTCCTTTCATTCAGTCAGTAGCTTCAAACATTTCTGGTATATGAAAAACATGTTTTTCAATGGCAAAAATCAATGAATATTGTAAATGCACAAACAGTAATATCTCCACATTGCACGGTGCAATTCTGAAATTTTTAGCTTTTTCCTGTTAATCCTAGCATGATAAAGAAGATTCAAAGAGAGTGAGATGCCAGCTCCTTTCATTCAGTCAGTAGCTTCAAACATTTCTGGTATATGAAAAACATGTTTTTCAATGGCAAAAATCAATGAATATTGTAAATGCACAAACAGTAATATCTCCACATTGCACGGTGCAATTCTGAAATTTTTAGCTTTTTCCTGTTAATCCTAGCATGATAAAGAAGATTCAAAGAGAGTGAGATGCCAGCTCCTTTCATTCAGTCAGTAGCTTCAAACATTTCTGGTATATGAAAAACATGTTTTTCAATGGCAAAAATCAATGAATATTGTAAATGCACAAACAGTAATATCTCCACATTGCAAGGTGCAATTCTGAAATTTTTTGCTTTTTCCTGTTAATCCTAGCATGATAAAGAAGATTCAAAGAGAGTGAGATGCCAGCTCCTTTCATTCAGTCAGTAGCTTCAAACATTTCTGGTATATGAAAAACATGTTTTTCAATGGCAAAAATCAATGAATATTGTAAATGCACAAACAGTAATATCTCCACATTGCACGGTGCAATTCTGAAATTTTTAGCTTTTTCCTGTTAATCCTAGCATGATAAAGAAGATTCAAAGAGAGTGAGATGCCAGCTCCTTTCATTCAGTCAGTAGCTTCAAACATTTCTGGTATATGAAAAACATGTTTTTCAATGGCAAAAATCAATGAATATTGTAAAGGCACAAACAGTAATATCTCCACATTGCAAGGTGCAATTCTGAAATTTTTTGCTTTTTCCTGCTAATCCTAGCATGATAAAGAAGATTCAAAGAGAGTGAGATGCCAGCTCCTTTCATTCAGTCAGTAGCTTCAAACATTTCTGGTATATGAAAACCATGTTTTTCAATGGCAAAAATCAATGAATATTGTAAATGCACAAACAGTAATATCTCCACATTGCACGGTGCAATTCTGAAATTTGTAGCTTTTTCCTGTTAATCCTAGCATGATAAAGAAGATTCAAAGAGAGTGAGATGCCAGCTCCTTTCATTCAGTCAGTAGCTTCAAACATTTCTGGTATATCAAAAACATGTTTTTCAATGGCAAAAATCAATGAATATTGTAAATGCACAAACAGTAATATCTCCACATTGCAAGGTGCAATTCTGAAATTTTTTGCTTTTTCCTGTTAATCCTAGCATGATAAAGAAGATTCAAAGAGAGTGAGATGCCAGCTCCTTTCATTCAATCAGTAGCTTCAAACATTTCTGGTATATGAAAAACATGTTTTTCAATGGCAAAAATCAATGAATATTGTAAATGCACAAACAGTAATATCTCCACATTGCAAAGTGCAATTCTGAAATTTTTTGCTTTTTCCTGCTAATCCTAGCATGATAAAGAAGATTCAAAGAGAGTGAGATGCCAGCTCCTTTCATTCAGTCAGTAGCTTCAAACATTTCTGGTATATGAAAAACATGTTTTTCAATGGCAAAAATCAATGAATATTGTAAATGCACAAACAGTAATATCTCCACATTGCACGGTGCAATTCTGAAATTTTTAGCTTTTTCCTGCTAATCCTAGCATGATAAAGAAGATTCAAAGAGAGTGAGATGCCAGCTCCTTTCATTCAGTCAGTAGCTTCAAACATTTCTGGTATATGAAAAACATGTTTTTCAATGGCAAAAATCAATGAATATTGTAAATGCACAAACAGTAATATCTCCACATTGCACGGTGCAATTCTGAAATTTTTAGCTTTTTCCTGTTAATCCTAGCATGATAAAGAAGATTCAAAGAGAGTGAGATGCCAGCTCCTTTCATTCAGTCAGTAGCTTCAAACATTTCTGGTATATGAAAAACATGTTTTTCAATGGCAAAAATCAATGAATATTGTAAATGCACAAACAGTAATATCTCCACATTGCACGGTGCAATTCTGAAATTTTTAGCTTTTTCCTGTTAATCCTAGCATGATAAAGAAGATTCAAAGAGAGTGAGATGCCAGCTCCTTTCATTCAGTCAGTAGCTTCAAACATTTCTGGTATATGAAAAACATGTTTTTCAATGGCAAAAATCAATGAATATTGTAAATGCACAAACAGTAATATCTCCACATTGCAAGGTGCAATTCTGAAATTTTTTGCTTTTTCCTGTTAATCCTAGCATGATAAAGAAGATTCAAAGAGAGTGAGATGCCAGCTCCTTTCATTCAGTCAGTAGCTTCAAACATTTCTGGTATATGAAAAACATGTTTTTCAATGGCAAAAATCAATGAATATTGTAAATGCACAAACAGTAATATCTCCACATTGCAAGGTGCAATTCTGAAATTTTTTGCTTTTTCCTGCTAATCCTAGCATGATAAAGAAGATTCAAAGAGAGTGAGATGCCAGCTCCTTTTATTCAGTCAGTAGCTTCAAACATTTCTGGTATATGAAAAACGTTTTTCAATGGCAAAAATCAATGAATATTGTAAATGCACAAACAGTAATATCTCCACATTGCACGGTGCAATTCTGAAATTTTTAGCTTTTTCCTGTTAATCCTAGCATGATAAAGAAGATTCAAAGAGAGTGAGATGCCAGCTCCTTTCATTCAGTCAGTAGCTTCAAACATTTCTGGTATATGAAAAACATGTTTTTCAATGGCAAAAATCAATGAATATTGTAAATGCACAAACAGTAATATCTCCACATTGCAAGGTGCAATTCTGAAATTTTTTGCTTTTTCCTGTTAATCCTAGCATGATAAAGAAGATTCAAAGAGAGTGAGATGCCAGCTCCTTTCATTCAGTCAGTAGCTTCAAACATTTCTGGTATATGAAAAACATGTTTTTCAATGGCAAAAATCAATGAATATTGTAAATGCACAAACAGTAATATCTCCACATTGCACGGTGCAATTCTGAAATTTTTAGCTTTTTCCTGTTAATCCTAGCATGATAAAGAAGATTCAAAGAGAGTGAGATGCCAGCTCCTTTCATTCAGTCAGTAGCTTCAAACATTTCTGGTATATGAAAAACATGTTTTTCAATGGCAAAAATCAATGAATATTGTAAAGGCACAAACAGTAATATCTCCACATTGCAAGGTGCAATTCTGAAATTTTTTGCTTTTTCCTGCTAATCCTAGCATGATAAAGAAGATTCAAAGAGAGTGAGATGCCAGCTCCTTTCATTCAGTCAGTAGCTTCAAACATTTCTGGTATATGAAAACCATGTTTTTCAATGGCAAAAATCAATGAATATTGTAAATGCACAAACAGTAATATCTCCACATTGCACGGTGCAATTCTGAAATTTGTAGCTTTTTCCTGTTAATCCTAGCATGATAAAGAAGATTCAAAGAGAGTGAGATGCCAGCTCCTTTCATTCAGTCAGTAGCTTCAAACATTTCTGGTATATCAAAAACATGTTTTTCAATGGCAAAAATCAATGAATATTGTAAATGCACAAACAGTAATATCTCCACATTGCAAGGTGCAATTCTGAAATTTTTTGCTTTTTCCTGTTAATCCTAGCATGATAAAGAAGATTCAAAGAGAGTGAGATGCCAGCTCCTTTCATTCAATCAGTAGCTTCAAACATTTCTGGTATATGAAAAACATGTTTTTCAATGGCAAAAATCAATGAATATTGTAAATGCACAAACAGTAATATCTCCACATTGCAAAGTGCAATTCTGAAATTTTTTGCTTTTTCCTGCTAATCCTAGCATGATAAAGAAGATTCAAAGAGAGTGAGATGCCAGCTCCTTTCATTCAGTCAGTAGCTTCAAACATTTCTGGTATATGAAAAACATGTTTTTCAATGGCAAAAATCAATGAATATTGTAAATGCACAAACAGTAATATCTCCACATTGCACGGTGCAATTCTGAAATTTTTAGCTTTTTCCTGCTAATCCTAGCATGATAAAGAAGATTCAAAGAGAGTGAGATGCCAGCTCCTTTCATTCAGTCAGTAGCTTCAAACATTTCTGGTATATGAAAAACATGTTTTTCAATGGCAAAAATCAATGAATATTGTAAATGCACAAACAGTAATATCTCCACATTGCACGGTGCAATTCTGAAATTTTTAGCTTTTTCCTGTTAATCCTAGCATGATAAAGAAGATTCAAAGAGAGTGAGATGCCAGCTCCTTTCATTCAGTCAGTAGCTTCAAACATTTCTGGTATATGAAAAACATGTTTTTCAATGGCAAAAATCAATGAATATTGTAAATGCACAAACAGTAATATCTCCACATTGCACGGTGCAATTCTGAAATTTTTAGCTTTTTCCTGTTAATCCTAGCATGATAAAGAAGATTCAAAGAGAGTGAGATGCCAGCTCCTTTCATTCAGTCAGTAGCTTCAAACATTTCTGGTATATGAAAAACATGTTTTTCAATGGCAAAAATCAATGAATATTGTAAATGCACAAACAGTAATATCTCCACATTGCAAGGTGCAATTCTGAAATTTTTTGCTTTTTCCTGTTAATCCTAGCATGATAAAGAAGATTCAAAGAGAGTGAGATGCCAGCTCCTTTCATTCAGTCAGTAGCTTCAAACATTTCTGGTATATGAAAAACATGTTTTTCAATGGCAAAAATCAATGAATATTGTAAATGCACAAACAGTAATATCTCCACATTGCAAGGTGCAATTCTGAAATTTTTTGCTTTTTCCTGCTAATCCTAGCATGATAAAGAAGATTCAAAGAGAGTGAGATGCCAGCTCCTTTTATTCAGTCAGTAGCTTCAAACATTTCTGGTATATGAAAAACGTTTTTCAATGGCAAAAATCAATGAATATTGTAAATGCACAAACAGTAATATCTCCACATTGCACGGTGCAATTCTGAAATTTTTAGCTTTTTCCTGTTAATCCTAGCATGATAAAGAAGATTCAAAGAGAGTGAGATGCCAGCTCCTTTCATTCAGTCAGTAGCTTCAAACATTTCTGGTATATGAAAAACATGTTTTTCAATGGCAAAAATCAATGAATATTGTAAATGCACAAACAGTAATATCTCCACATTGCAAAGTGCAATTCTGAAATTTTTTGCTTTTTCCTGCTAATCCTAGCATGATAAAGAAGATTCAAAGAGAGTGAGATGCCAGCTCCTTTTATTCAGTCAGTAGCTTCAAACATTTCTGGTATATGAAAAACGTTTTTCAATGGCAAAAATCAATGAATATTGTAAATGCACAAACAGTAATATCTCCACATTGCACGGTGCAATTCTGAAATTTTTAGCTTTTTCCTGTTAATCCTAGCATGATAAAGAAGATTCAAAGAGAGTGAGATGCCAGCTCCTTTCATTCAGTCAGTAGCTTCAAACATTTCTGGTATATGAAAAACATGTTTTTCAATGGCAAAAATCAATGAATATTGTAAATGCACAAACAGTAATATCTCCACATTGCAAAGTGCAATTCTGAAATTTTTTGCTTTTTCCTGCTAATCCTAGCATGATAAAGAAGATTCAAAGAGTGAGATGCCAGCTCCTTTCATTCAGTCAGTAGCTTCAAACATTTCTGGTATATGAAAAACATGTTTTTCAATGGCAAAAATCAATGAATATTGTAAAGGCACAAACAGTAATATCTCCACATTGCACGGTGCAATTCTGAAATTTTTTGCTTTTTCCTGCTAATCCTAGCATGATAAAGAAGATTCAAAGAGAGTGAGATGCCAGCTCCTTTTATTCAGTCAGTAGCTTCAAACATTTCTGGTATATGAAAAACGTTTTTCAATGGCAAAAATCAATGAATATTGTAAATGCACAAACAGTAATATCTCCACATTGCACGGTGCAATTCTGAAATTTTTAGCTTTTTCCTGTTAATCCTAGCATGATAAAGAAGATTCAAAGAGAGTGAGATGCCAGCTCCTTTCATTCAGTCAGTAGCTTCAAACATTTCTGGTATATGAAAAACATGTTTTTCAATGGCAAAAATCAATGAATATTGTAAATGCACAAACAGTAATATCTCCACATTGCAAAGTGCAATTCTGAAATTTTTGCTTTTTCCTGCTAATCCTAGCATGATAAAGAAGATTCAAAGAGAGTGAGATGCCAGCTCCTTTCATTCAGTCAGTAGCTTCAAACATTTCTGGTATATGAAAAACGTTTTTCAATGGCAAAAATCAATGAATATTGTAAAAGCACAAACAGTAATATCTCCACATTGCACGGTGCAATTCTGAAATTTTTAGCTTTTTCCTGTTAATCCTAGCATGATAAAGAAGATTCAAAGAGAGTGAGATGCCAGCTCCTTTCATTCAGTCAGTAGCTTCAAACATTTCTGGTATATGAAAAACATGTTTTTCAATGCCAAAAATCAATGAATATTGTAAATGCACAAACAGTAATATCTCCACATTGCAAAGTGCAATTCTGAAATTTTTTGCTTTTTCCTGCTAATCCTAGCATGATAAAGAAGATTCAAAGAGAGTGAGATGCCAGCTCCTTTCATTCAGTCAGTAGCTTCAAACATTTCTGGTATATGAAAAACATGTTTTTCAATGGCAAAAATCAATGAATATTGTAAAAGCACAAACAGTAATATCTCCACATTGCACGGTGCAATTCTGAAATTTTTAGATTTTTCCTGTTAATCCTAGCATGATAAAGAAGATTCAAAGAGAGTGAGATGCCAGCTCCTTTCATTCAGTCAGTAGCTTCAAACATTTCTGGTATATGAAAAACATGTTTTTCAATGGCAAAAATCAATGAATATTGTAAATGCACAAACAGTAATATCTCCACATTGCAAG
>NW_027371833.1:0-22309 GCF_046119375.1 Phyllobates terribilis
ATTGCACGGTGCAATTCTGAAATTTTTAGCTTTTTCCTGTTAATCCTAGCATGATAAAGAAGATTCAAAGAGAGTGAGATGCCAGCTCCTTTCATTCAGTCAGTAGCTTCAAACATTTCTGGTATATGAAAAACATGTTTTCAATGGCAAAAATCAATGAATATTGTAAATGCACAAACAGTAATATCTCCACATTGCACGGTGCAATTCTGAAATTTTTAGCTTTTCCTGTTAATCCTAGCATGATAAAGAAGATTCAAAGAGAGTGAGATGCCAGCTCCTTTCATTCAGTCAGTAGCTTCAAACATTTCTGGACGTTTTTCAATGGCAAAAATCAATGAATATTGTAAATGCACAAACAGTAATATCTCCCAGAGAGACATTGCACGGTGCAATTCTGAAATTTTTAGCTTTTTCCTGTTAATCCTAGCATGATAAAGAAGATTCAAAGAGAGTGAGATGCCAGCTCCTTTCATTCAGTCAGTAGCTTCAAACATTTCTGGTATATGAAAAACATGTTTTTCAATGGCAAAAATCAATGAATATTGTAAATGCACAAACAGTAATATCTCCACATTGCACGGTGCAATTCTGAAATTTTTAGCTTTTTCCTGTTAATCCTAGCATGATAAAGAAGATTCAAAGAGAGTGAGATGCCAGCTCCTTTCATTCAGTCAGTAGCTTCAAACATTTCTGGACGTTTTTCAATGGCAAAAATCAATGAATATTGTAAATGCACAAACAGTAATATCTCCACATTGCACGGTGCAATTCTGAAATTTTTTGCTTTTTCCTGTTAATCCTAGCATGATAAAGAAGATTCAAAGAGAGTGAGATGCCAGCTCCTTTTCATTCAGTCAGTAGCTTCAAACATTTCTGGTATATGAAAAACATGTTTTTCAATGGCAAAAATCAATGAATATTGTAAATGCACAAACAGTAATATCTCCACATTGCACGGTGCAATTCTGAAATTTTTAGCTTTTTCCTGTTAATCCTAGCATGATAAAGAAGATTCAAAGAGAGTGAGATGCCAGCTCCTTTCATTCAGTCAGTAGCTTCAAACATTTCTGGACGTTTTTCAATGGCAAAAATCAATGAATATTGTAAATGCACAAACAGTAATATCTCCACATTGCACGGTGCAATTCTGAAATTTTTAGCTTTTTCCTGTTAATCCTAGCATGATAAAGAAGATTCAAAGAGAGTGAGATGCCAGCTCCTTTCATTCAGTCAGTAGCTTCAAACATTTCTTGGACGTTTTTCAATGGCAAAAATCAATGAATATTGTAAATGCACAAACAGTAATATCTCCACATTGCACGGTGCAATTCTGAAATTTTTAGCTTTTTCCTGTTAATCCTAGCATGATAAAGAAGATTCAAAGAGAGTGAGATGCCAGCTCCTTTCATTCAGTCAGTAGCTTCAAACATTTCTGGACGTTTTTCAATGGCAAAAATCAATGAATATTGTAAATGCACAAACAGTAATATCTCCACATTGCACGGTGCAATTCTGAAATTTTTAGCTTTTTCCTGTTAATCCTAGCATGATAAAGAAGATTCAAAGAGAGTGAGATGCCAGCTCCTTTCATTCAGTCAGTAGCTTCAAACATTTCTGGAATATGAAAAACATGTTTTTCAATGGCAAAAATCAATGAATATTGTAAATGCACAAACAGTAATATCTCCACATTGCACGGTGCAATTCTGAAATTTTTAGCTTTTTCCTGTTAATCCTAGCATGATAAAGAAGATTCAAAGAGAGTGAGATGCCAGCTCCTTTCATTCAGTCAGTAGCTTCAAACATTTCTGGTATATGAAAAACATGTTTTTCAATGGCAAAAATCAATGAATATTGTAAATGCACAAACAGTAATATCTCCACATTGCACGGTGCAATTCTGAAATTTTTAGCTTTTTCCTGTTAATCCTAGCATGATAAAGAAGATTCAAAGAGAGTGAGATGCCAGCTCCTTTCATTCAGTCAGTAGCTTCAAACATTTCTGGTATATGAAAAACATGTTTTTCAATGGCAAAAATCAATGAATATTGTAAATGCACAAACAGTAATATCTCCACATTGCACGGTGCAATTCTGAAATTTTTAGCTTTTTCCTGTTAATCCTAGCATGATAAAGAAGATTCAAAGAGAGTGAGATGCCAGCTCCTTTCATTCAGTCAGTAGCTTCAAACATTTCTGGACGTTTTTCAATGGCAAAAATCAATGAATATTGTAAATGCACAAACAGTAATATCTCCACATTGCACGGTGCAATTCTGAAATTTTTAGCTTTTTCCTGTTAATCCTAGCATGATAAAGAAGATTCAAAGAGAGTGAGATGCCAGCTCCTTTCATTCAGTCAGTAGCTTCAAACATTTCTGGTATATGAAAAACATGTTTTTCAATGGCAAAAATCAATGAATATTGTAAATGCACAAACAGTAATATCTCCACATTGCACGGTGCAATTCTGAAATTTTTAGCTTTTTCCTGTTAATCCTAGCATGATAAAGAAGATTCAAAGAGAGTGAGATGCCAGCTCCTTTCATTCAGTCAGTAGCTTCAAACATTTCTGGACGTTTTTCAATGGCAAAAATCAATGAATATTGTAAATGCACAAACAGTAATATCTCCACATTGCACGGTGCAATTCTGAAATTTTTAGCTTTTTCCTGTTAATCCTAGCATGATAAAGAAGATTCAAAGAGAGTGAGATGCCAGCTCCTTTCATTCAGTCAGTAGCTTCAAACATTTCTGGTATATGAAAAACATGTTTTTCAATGGCAAAAATCAATGAATATTGTAAATGCACAAACAGTAATATCTCCACATTGCACGGTGCAATTCTGAAATTTTTAGCTTTTTCCTGTTAATCCTAGCATGATAAAGAAGATTCAAAGAGAGTGAGATGCCAGCTCCTTTCATTCAGTCAGTAGCTTCAAACATTTCTGGTATATGAAAAACATGTTTTTCAATGGCAAAAATCAATGAATATTGTAAATGCACAAACAGTAATATCTCCACATTGCACGGTGCAATTCTGAAATTTTTAGCTTTTTCCTGTTAATCCTAGCATGATAAAGAAGATTCAAAGAGAGTGAGATGCCAGCTCCTTTCATTCAGTCAGTAGCTTCAAACATTTCTGGTATATGAAAAACATGTTTTTCAATGGCAAAAATCAATGAATATTGTAAATGCACAAACAGTAATATCTCCACATTGCACGGTGCAATTCTGAAATTTTTTGCTTTTTCCTGTTAATCCTAGCATGATAAAGAAGATTCAAAGAGAGTGAGATGCCAGCTCCTTTCATTCAGTCAGTAGCTTCAAACATTTCTGGACGTTTTTCAATGGCAAAAATCAATGAATATTGTAAATGCACAAACAGTAATATCTCCACATTGCACGGTGCAATTCTGAAATTTTTAGCTTTTTCCTGTTAATCCTAGCATGATAAAGAAGATTCAAAGAGAGTGAGATGCCAGCTCCTTTCATTCAGTCAGTAGCTTCAAACATTTCTGGTATATGAAAAACATGTTTTTCAATGGCAAAAATCAATGAATATTGTAAATGCACAAACAGTAATATCTCCACATTGCACGGTGCAATTCTGAAATTTTTAGCTTTTTCCTGTTAATCCTAGCATGATAAAGAAGATTCAAAGAGAGTGAGATGCCAGCTCCTTTCATTCAGTCAGTAGCTTCAAACATTTCTGGACGTTTTTCAATGGCAAAAATCAATGAATATTGTAAATGCACAAACAGTAATATCTCCACATTGCACGGTGCAATTCTGAAATTTTTAGCTTTTTCCTGTTAATCCTAGCATGATAAAGAAGATTCAAAGAGAGTGAGATGCCAGCTCCTTTCATTCAGTCAGTAGCTTCAAACATTTCTGGACGTTTTTCAATGGCAAAAATCAATGAATATTGTAAATGCACAAACAGTAATATCTCCACATTGCACGGTGCAATTCTGAAATTTTTAGCTTTTTCCTGTTAATCCTAGCATGATAAAGAAGATTCAAAGAGAGTGAGATGCCAGCTCCTTTCATTCAGTCAGTAGCTTCAAACATTTCTGGACGTTTTTCAATGGCAAAAATCAATGAATATTGTAAATGCACAAACAGTAATATCTCCACATTGCACGGTGCAATTCTGAAATTTTTAGCTTTTTCCTGTTAATCCTAGCATGATAAAGAAGATTCAAAGAGAGTGAGATGCCAGCTCCTTTCATTCAGTCAGTAGCTTCAAACATTTCTGGTATATGAAAAACATGTTTTTCAATGGCAAAAATCAATGAATATTGTAAATGCACAAACAGTAATATCTCCACATTGCACGGTGCAATTCTGAAATTTTTAGCTTTTTCCTGTTAATCCTAGCATGATAAAGAAGATTCAAAGAGAGTGAGATGCCAGCTCCTTTCATTCAGTCAGTAGCTTCAAACATTTCTGGTATATGAAAAACATGTTTTTCAATGGCAAAAATCAATGAATATTGTAAATGCACAAACAGTAATATCTCCACATTGCACGGTGCAATTCTGAAATTTTTAGCTTTTTCCTGTTAATCCTAGCATGATAAAGAAGATTCAAAGAGAGTGAGATGCCAGCTCCTTTCATTCAGTCAGTAGCTTCAAACATTTCTGGTATATGAAAAACATGTTTTTCAATGGCAAAAATCAATGAATATTGTAAATGCACAAACAGTAATATCTCCACATTGCACGGTGCAATTCTGAAATTTTTAGCTTTTTCCTGTTAATCCTAGCATGATAAAGAAGATTCAAAGAGAGTGAGATGCCAGCTCCTTTCATTCAGTCAGTAGCTTCAAACATTTCTGGACGTTTTTCAATGGCAAAAATCAATGAATATTGTAAATGCACAAACAGTAATATCTCCACATTGCACGGTGCAATTCTGAAATTTTTAGCTTTTTCCTGTTAATCCTAGCATGATAAAGAAGATTCAAAGAGAGTGAGATGCCAGCTCCTTTCATTCAGTCAGTAGCTTCAAACATTTCTGGTATATGAAAAACATGTTTTTCAATGGCAAAAATCAATGAATATTGTAAATGCACAAACAGTAATATCTCCACATTGCACGGTGCAATTCTGAAATTTTTAGCTTTTTCCTGTTAATCCTAGCATGATAAAGAAGATTCAAAGAGAGTGAGATGCCAGCTCCTTTCATTCAGTCAGTAGCTTCAAACATTTCTGGACGTTTTTCAATGGCAAAAATCAATGAATATTGTAAATGCACAAACAGTAATATCTCCACATTGCACGGTGCAATTCTGAAATTTTTAGCTTTTTCCTGTTAATCCTAGCATGATAAAGAAGATTCAAAGAGAGTGAGATGCCAGCTCCTTTCATTCAGTCAGTAGCTTCAAACATTTCTGGACGTTTTTCAATGGCAAAAATCAATGAATATTGTAAATGCACAAACAGTAATATCTCCACATTGCACGGTGCAATTCTGAAATTTTTAGCTTTTTCCTGTTAATCCTAGCATGATAAAGAAGATTCAAAGAGAGTGAGATGCCAGCTCCTTTCATTCAGTCAGTAGCTTCAAACATTTCTGGTATATGAAAAACATGTTTTTCAATGGCAAAAATCAATGAATATTGTAAATGCACAAACAGTAATATCTCCACATTGCACGGTGCAATTCTGAAATTTTTAGCTTTTTCCTGTTAATCCTAGCATGATAAAGAATATTCAAAGAGAGTGAGATGCCAGCTCCTTTCATTCAGTCAGTAGCTTCAAACATTTCTGGTATATGAAAAACATGTTTTTCAATGGCAAAAATCAATGAATATTGTAAATGCACAAACAGTAATATCTCCACATTGCACGGTGCAATTCTGAAATTTTTAGCTTTTTCCTGTTAATCCTAGCATGATAAAGAAGATTCAAAGAGAGTGAGATGCCAGCTCCTTTCATTCAGTCAGTAGCTTCAAACATTTCTGGACGTTTTTCAATGGCAAAAATCAATGAATATTGTAAATGCACAAACAGTAATATCTCCACATTGCACGGTGCAATTCTGAAATTTTTAGCTTTTTCCTGTTAATCCTAGCATGATAAAGAAGATTCAAAGAGAGTGAGATGCCAGCTCCTTTCATTCAGTCAGTAGCTTCAAACATTTCTGTACGTTTTTCAATGGCAAAAATCAATGAATATTGTAAATGCACAAACAGTAATATCTCCACATTGCACGGTGCAATTCTGAAATTTTTAGCTTTTTCCTGTTAATCCTAGCATGATAAAGAAGATTCAAAGAGAGTGAGATGCCAGCTCCTTTCATTCAGTCAGTAGCTTCAAACATTTCTGGACGTTTTTCAATGGCAAAAATCAATGAATATTGTAAATGCACAAACAGTAATATCTCCACATTGCACGGTGCAATTCTGAAATTTTTAGCTTTTTCCTGTTAATCCTAGCATGATAAAGAAGATTCAAAGAGAGTGAGATGCCAGCTCCTTTCATTCAGTCAGTAGCTTCAAACATTTCTGGTATATGAAAAACATGTTTTTCAATGGCAAAAATCAATGAATATTGTAAATGCACAAACAGTAATATCTCCACATTGCACGGTGCAATTCTGAAATTTTTAGCTTTTTCCTGTTAATCCTAGCATGATAAAGAAGATTCAAAGAGAGTGAGATGCCAGCTCCTTTCATTCAGTCAGTAGCTTCAAACATTTCTGGTATATGAAAAACATGTTTTTCAATGGCAAAAATCAATGAATATTGTAAATGCACAAACAGTAATATCTCCACATTGCACGGTGCAATTCTGAAATTTTTAGCTTTTTCCTGTTAATCCTAGCATGATAAAGAAGATTCAAAGAGAGTGAGATGCCAGCTCCTTTCATTCAGTCAGTAGCTTCAAACATTTCTGGACGTTTTTCAATGGCAAAAATCAATGAATATTGTAAATGCACAAACAGTAATATCTCCACATTGCACGGTGCAATTCTGAAATTTTTAGCTTTTTCCTGTTAATCCTAGCATGATAAAGAAGATTCAAAGAGAGTGAGATGCCAGCTCCTTTCATTCAGTCAGTAGCTTCAAACATTTCTGGTATATGAAAAACATGTTTTTCAATGGCAAAAATCAATGAATATTGTAAATGCACAAACAGTAATATCTCCACATTGCACGGTGCAATTCTGAAATTTTTAGCTTTTTCCTGTTAATCCTAGCATGATAAAGAAGATTCAAAGAGAGTGAGATGCCAGCTCCTTTCATTCAGTCAGTAGCTTCAAACATTTCTGGTATATGAAAAACATGTTTTTCAATGGCAAAAATCAATGAATATTGTAAATGCACAAACAGTAATATCTCCACATTGCACGGTGCAATTCTGAAATTTTTAGCTTTTTCCTGTTAATCCTAGCATGATAAAGAAGATTCAAAGAGAGTGAGATGCCAGCTCCTTTCATTCAGTCAGTAGCTTCAAACATTTCTGGTATATGAAAAACATGTTTTTCAATGGCAAAAATCAATGAATATTGTAAATGCACAAACAGTAATATCTCCACATTGCACGGTGCAATTCTGAAATTTTTTGCTTTTTCCTGTTAATCCTAGCATGATAAAGAAGATTCAAAGAGAGTGAGATGCCAGCTCCTTTCATTCAGTCAGTAGCTTCAAACATTTCTGGTATATGAAAAACATGTTTTTCAATGGCAAAAATCAATGAATATTGTAAATGCACAAACAGTAATATCTCCACATTGCACGGTGCAATTCTGAAATTTTTAGCTTTTTCCTGTTAATCCTAGCATGATAAAGAAGATTCAAAGAGAGTGAGATGCCAGCTCCTTTCATTCAGTCAGTAGCTTCAAACATTTCTGGTATATGAAAAACATGTTTTTCAATGGCAAAAATCAATGAATATTGTAAATGCACAAACAGTAATATCTCCACATTGCACGGTGCAATTCTGAAATTTTTAGCTTTTTCCTGTTAATCCTAGCATGATAAAGAAGATTCAAAGAGAGTGAGATGCCAGCTCCTTTCA
Source organism: Phyllobates terribilis (assembly GCF_046119375.1). Taxonomy (NCBI): domain Eukaryota; kingdom Metazoa; phylum Chordata; class Amphibia; order Anura; family Dendrobatidae; genus Phyllobates; species Phyllobates terribilis. The sequence continues at coordinate 8,034 of NW_027371833.1, forward strand.
TTCAGTCAGTAGCTTCAAACATTTCTGGTATATGAAAAACATGTTTTTCAATGGCAAAAATCAATGAATATTGTAAATGCACAAACAGTAATATCTCCACATTGCACGGTGCAATTCTGAAATTTTTAGCTTTTTCCTGTTAATCCTAGCATGATAAAGAAGATTCAAAGAGAGTGAGATGCCAGCTCCTTTCATTCAGTCAGTAGCTTCAAACATTTCTGGTATATGAAAAACATGTTTTTCAATGGCAAAAATCAATGAATATTGTAAATGCACAAACAGTAATATCTCCACATTGCACGGTGCAATTCTGAAATTTTTAGCTTTTTCCTGTTAATCCTAGCATGATAAAGAAGATTCAAAGAGAGTGAGATGCCAGCTCCTTTCATTCAGTCAGTAGCTTCAAACATTTCTGGACGTTTTTCAATGGCAAAAATCAATGAATATTGTAAATGCACAAACAGTAATATCTCCACATTGCACGGTGCAATTCTGAAATTTTTAGCTTTTTCCTGTTAATCCTAGCATGATAAAGAAGATTCAAAGAGAGTGAGATGCCAGCTCCTTTCATTCAGTCAGTAGCTTCAAACATTTCTGGTATATGAAAAACATGTTTTTCAATGGCAAAAATCAATGAATATTGTAAATGCACAAACAGTAATATCTCCACATTGCACGGTGCAATTCTGAAATTTTTAGCTTTTTCCTGTTAATCCTAGCATGATAAAGAAGATTCAAAGAGAGTGAGATGCCAGCTCCTTTCATTCAGTCAGTAGCTTCAAACATTTCTGGACGTTTTTCAATGGCAAAAATCAATGAATATTGTAAATGCACAAACAGTAATATCTCCACATTGCACGGTGCAATTCTGAAATTTTTTGCTTTTTCCTGTTAATCCTAGCATGATAAAGAAGATTCAAAGAGAGTGAGATGCCAGCTCCTTTCATTCAGTCAGTAGCTTCAAACATTTCTGGACGTTTTTCAATGGCAAAAATCAATGAATATTGTAAATGCACAAACAGTAATATCTCCACATTGCACGGTGCAATTCTGAAATTTTTAGCTTTTTCCTGTTAATCCTAGCATGATAAAGAAGATTCAAAGAGAGTGAGATGCCAGCTCCTTTCATTCAGTCAGTAGCTTCAAACATTTCTGGACGTTTTTCAATGGCAAAAATCAATGAATATTGTAAATGCACAAACAGTAATATCTCCACATTGCACGGTGCAATTCTGAAATTTTTAGCTTTTTCCTGTTAATCCTAGCATGATAAAGAAGATTCAAAGAGAGTGAGATGCCAGCTCCTTTCATTCAGTCAGTAGCTTCAAACATTTCTGGTATATGAAAAACATGTTTTTCAATGGCAAAAATCAATGAATATTGTAAATGCACAAACAGTAATATCTCCACATTGCACGGTGCAATTCTGAAATTTTTAGCTTTTTCCTGTTAATCCTAGCATGATAAAGAAGATTCAAAGAGAGTGAGATGCCAGCTCCTTTCATTCAGTCAGTAGCTTCAAACATTTCTGGACGTTTTTCAATGGCAAAAATCAATGAATATTGTAAATGCACAAACAGTAATATCTCCACATTGCACGGTGCAATTCTGAAATTTTTAGCTTTTTCCTGTTAATCCTAGCATGATAAAGAAGATTCAAAGAGAGTGAGATGCCAGCTCCTTTCATTCAGTCAGTAGCTTCAAACATTTCTGGTATATGAAAAACATGTTTTTCAATGGCAAAAATCAATGAATATTGTAAATGCACAAACAGTAATATCTCCACATTGCACGGTGCAATTCTGAAATTTTTAGCTTTTTCCTGTTAATCCTAGCATGATAAAGAAGATTCAAAGAGAGTGAGATGCCAGCTCCTTTCATTCAGTCAGTAGCTTCAAACATTTCTGGACGTTTTTCAATGGCAAAAATCAATGAATATTGTAAATGCACAAACAGTAATATCTCCACATTGCACGGTGCAATTCTGAAATTTTTTGCTTTTTCCTGTTAATCCTAGCATGATAAAGAAGATTCAAAGAGAGTGAGATGCCAGCTCCTTTCATTCAGTCAGTAGCTTCAAACATTTCTGGTATATGAAAAACATGTTTTTCAATGGCAAAAATCAATGAATATTGTAAATGCACAAACAGTAATATCTCCACATTGCACGGTGCAATTCTGAAATTTTTAGCTTTTTCCTGTTAATCCTAGCATGATAAAGAAGATTCAAAGAGAGTGAGATGCCAGCTCCTTTCATTCAGTCAGTAGCTTCAAACATTTCTGGACGTTTTTCAATGGCAAAAATCAATGAATATTGTAAATGCACAAACAGTAATATCTCCACATTGCACGGTGCAATTCTGAAATTTTTAGCTTTTTCCTGTTAATCCTAGCATGATAAAGAAGATTCAAAGAGAGTGAGATGCCAGCTCCTTTCATTCAGTCAGTAGCTTCAAACATTTCTGGACGTTTTTCAATGGCAAAAATCAATGAATATTGTAAATGCACAAACAGTAATATCTCCACATTGCACGGTGCAATTCTGAAATTTTTAGCTTTTTCCTGTTAATCCTAGCATGATAAAGAAGATTCAAAGAGAGTGAGATGCCAGCTCCTTTCATTCAGTCAGTAGCTTCAAACATTTCTGGACGTTTTTCAATGGCAAAAATCAATGAATATTGTAAATGCACAAACAGTAATATCTCCACATTGCACGGTGCAATTCTGAAATTTTTAGCTTTTTCCTGTTAATCCTAGCATGATAAAGAAGATTCAAAGAGAGTGAGATGCCAGCTCCTTTCATTCAGTCAGTAGCTTCAAACATTTCTGGTATATGAAAAACATGTTTTTCAATGGCAAAAATCAATGAATATTGTAAATGCACAAACAGTAATATCTCCACATTGCACGGTGCAATTCTGAAATTTTTAGCTTTTTCCTGTTAATCCTAGCATGATAAAGAAGATTCAAAGAGAGTGAGATGCCAGCTCCTTTCATTCAGTCAGTAGCTTCAAACATTTCTGGTATATGAAAAACATGTTTTTCAATGGCAAAAATCAATGAATATTGTAAATGCACAAACAGTAATATCTCCACATTGCACGGTGCAATTCTGAAATTTTTAGCTTTTTCCTGTTAATCCTAGCATGATAAAGAAGATTCAAAGAGAGTGAGATGCCAGCTCCTTTCATTCAGTCAGTAGCTTCAAACATTTCTGGTATATGAAAAACATGTTTTTCAATGGCAAAAATCAATGAATATTGTAAATGCACAAACAGTAATATCTCCACATTGCACGGTGCAATTCTGAAATTTTTAGCTTTTTCCTGTTAATCCTAGCATGATAAAGAAGATTCAAAGAGAGTGAGATGCCAGCTCCTTTCATTCAGTCAGTAGCTTCAAACATTTCTGGACGTTTTTCAATGGCAAAAATCAATGAATATTGTAAATGCACAAACAGTAATATCTCCACATTGCACGGTGCAATTCTGAAATTTTTAGCTTTTTCCTGTTAATCCTAGCATGATAAAGAAGATTCAAAGAGAGTGAGATGCCAGCTCCTTTCATTCAGTCAGTAGCTTCAAACATTTCTGGTATATGAAAAACATGTTTTTCAATGGCAAAAATCAATGAATATTGTAAATGCACAAACAGTAATATCTCCACATTGCACGGTGCAATTCTGAAATTTTTAGCTTTTTCCTGTTAATCCTAGCATGATAAAGAAGATTCAAAGAGAGTGAGATGCCAGCTCCTTTCATTCAGTCAGTAGCTTCAAACATTTCTGGACGTTTTTCAATGGCAAAAATCAATGAATATTGTAAATGCACAAACAGTAATATCTCCACATTGCACGGTGCAATTCTGAAATTTTTAGCTTTTTCCTGTTAATCCTAGCATGATAAAGAAGATTCAAAGAGAGTGAGATGCCAGCTCCTTTCATTCAGTCAGTAGCTTCAAACATTTCTGGTATATGAAAAACATGTTTTTCAATGGCAAAAATCAATGAATATTGTAAATGCACAAACAGTAATATCTCCACATTGCACGGTGCAATTCTGAAATTTTTTGCTTTTTCCTGTTAATCCTAGCATGATAAAGAAGATTCAAAGAGAGTGAGATGCCAGCTCCTTTCATTCAGTCAGTAGCTTCAAACATTTCTGGTATATGAAAAACATGTTTTTCAATGGCAAAAATCAATGAATATTGTAAATGCACAAACAGTAATATCTCCACATTGCACGGTGCAATTCTGAAATTTTTAGCTTTTTCCTGTTAATCCTAGCATGATAAAGAAGATTCAAAGAGAGTGAGATGCCAGCTCCTTTCATTCAGTCAGTAGCTTCAAACATTTCTGGACGTTTTTCAATGGCAAAAATCAATGAATATTGTAAATGCACAAACAGTAATATCTCCACATTGCACGGTGCAATTCTGAAATTTTTAGCTTTTTCCTGTTAATCCTAGCATGATAAAGAAGATTCAAAGAGAGTGAGATGCCAGCTCCTTTCATTCAGTCAGTAGCTTCAAACATTTCTGGACGTTTTTCAATGGCAAAAATCAATGAATATTGTAAATGCACAAACAGTAATATCTCCACATTGCACGGTGCAATTCTGAAATTTTTAGCTTTTTCCTGTTAATCCTAGCATGATAAAGAAGATTCAAAGAGAGTGAGATGCCAGCTCCTTTCATTCAGTCAGTAGCTTCAAACATTTCTGGTATATGAAAAACATGTTTTTCAATGGCAAAAATCAATGAATATTGTAAATGCACAAACAGTAATATCTCCACATTGCACGGTGCAATTCTGAAATTTTTAGCTTTTTCCTGTTAATCCTAGCATGATAAAGAAGATTCAAAGAGAGTGAGATGCCAGCTCCTTTCATTCAGTCAGTAGCTTCAAACATTTCTGGTATATGAAAAACATGTTTTTCAATGGCAAAAATCAATGAATATTGTAAATGCACAAACAGTAATATCTCCACATTGCACGGTGCAATTCTGAAATTTTTAGCTTTTTCCTGTTAATCCTAGCATGATAAAGAAGATTCAAAGAGAGTGAGATGCCAGCTCCTTTCATTCAGTCAGTAGCTTCAAACATTTCTGGTATATGAAAAACATGTTTTTCAATGGCAAAAATCAATGAATATTGTAAATGCACAAACAGTAATATCTCCACATTGCACGGTGCAATTCTGAAATTTTTAGCTTTTTCCTGTTAATCCTAGCATGATAAAGAAGATTCAAAGAGAGTGAGATGGGGGGGAGTGGCCTGAGCACAGGACGAGATGGCAGCTTGATCCTGAGCTCCCTGAGGGCTTCGCTTTAAAGCTACTTTTTAAGCAACAAAAGAAGATTTTTTTCCAAAATTCTTATATAATTTGACTTCCTATCATTCAGGGATCATTTTGACACCAAAGAATCCCTGCTAACCCCATCAACCCTGGAGATGCTTTGTGCTCAGACATTTGGGTGAGGCTCAGAATCCACCATTGAAGTGACTCTGTAATGTGGCCCTACAGGATTGTGGACCCATTTATGCCCTTTTACCTCCGGACCCAGGATTACATCGTTTTATACCGGACTTAAGGACTATCAGCAGGCTTTATATGCAGCTGCGGTAAGTCCTGGTGAGCATTCCAGTCCTTGAGGCTGTGACGTGCCCCTTTAAGCTCACAGATCGGTGGGGGCACATATTTCTCTCACTTCATTTAACTGAACATTACATACTGGGCCCCCTGACTGTTGTTAGAGCTTATATTTAAACCCACGGGGTGGCACATTTTGGTTCTGGTTCTGACACCCAGGCGATTATTGGCGGCCCTTTTTTTGTTTCCAGTCACTCTGCGGCCCTTTTCTTGTTTCCAGTCACTCTGCAACGTGACTCTGGAGTGACTGTGATAGCAGCGCAGGTCTGCTCTGCTCTGCTCCTGACCCCGGGAGCAGGACCTTACAGCAGCATCAGCTGTCCCGACACCGGACCCAAGAACAGAGGAGAAGAGGAGACTGAGATCGAGTTACTGGCGATATCCTGAATAAATCCCAGCTCTGCAATCTGCTGTCACAGCCCCACGGAGGACCGGACCGGACCTGCAGGACCCCAACCCATAAAGAAGCGGCACTACCACCCCCGGACCAAATACAATCAACCCCACTGGACCCCGAGGACGAGACCCCTGCTGCCGGCGAGGGACTGAGAATCTAGCTTGTCCGACGCGGAGCTCAGGAGACTGGGACGGAGCGGGACTTCATATCTAAGGCTAAGGTTAGATAAGCCCTGGCTGATGCCAGGGCTCTTATTGAATTTCTGGGGTCCGTTGCTCAGGGTTCCGGGGCTGCTCCGGTAGTAGCGGTGTCCCCTTGTGTCCCTGTGAAGCTGCTGCGACCCTTTCCCCCCTCGGCTTACTGCCACCGCTGCTGTCTGCGCCCGGCTCTCTCCTCTCCGGCTGTTACATGCACCTCAGGCTGTTCCCATAGCAGCGGTTCCCCCTCCTCTGCTCCAGAGCCGGCATCAGCTGTTTTCTCTGATGCCGGGCACTGCCGGTATATGTGACTGGTGTTTCCACGTTATATAGTGGCGGCGGTACCTCTCCTTCCTCTGACAGGGAGCCGCTCCGTTCCCCCTGCTTCCAGCTGCTGAGTGCCGCCGGTGCCGAGGTCCGTTCCAGCTACCCCCGCTGTGCCGCTCTGCTGTGTATGTTTCTGTGGTGCCTGGACCCTGCAGACCCCTGTGGCTGCCTCCCCCTCCTGTGACAGCGCCGCTGCGCTTTGATTTTTGCCTCTGGTCCCCCGCTGCATCAGCCCCGCTGCCCTCCACTCTCACACACTTCCAATCAGCTGATATACTTTAAATCTCCAGCCCCCTGCTGCAGCGTAGCTCAGCACTGCTGTCCATGGTGCTGATCAAATTCTCCTGCCCTCTGCTGCGGCGTCGCTCTGCACTGCTGTCCATGGTGCTGATCTGAACTGCTGTCCATGGTGCTGATCTTGTATTGGTCTGTACTGCTGTCCATGGTGCTGATCTTGTATTAGTCTGTGCTGCTGTCCATGGTGCTGATCTGAACTGCTGTCCATGGTGCTGATCTTATATTAGTCTGTACTGCTGTCCATGGTGCTGAACTTATACCAGTCAATTTCTCCTGCCTCCTGCTGCAGCGTCGCTTTGAACTGCTGTCCAAGGTGCTGATTCTATATTAATACTGATACAGAGGTTTATTAAACTCCAAACGGTGTAATATCATTTTGACTGCGAGACTTGTCTCTGAGGGGAGGGGGGGGATAGAAGGATCTGTTTCTGCCCTCATATATATACCCTGTGTCTATGCTACTTGATATATATATAACAGTTGGTGCCCATGGAACTCTACAGATTTGCAAGCCTCCATAATAATTAGTTTCATGTTAAGAACTATATGTGCCTTTTATTTTTATCCCTCAGGTCAATTTCATTATTTTTATTTTTTTTTTTTTTTTTGTTACTTTTGATTGTAATTCATATTTTAAGGATTGCATTTTAGGGGGTACATAATTTTGCAGTTTTTAAGGGTATTGATTGTCTCTTGTTGGACTGATATTTGTTTAACGCAAATTTCTTCTAGCCATTGTTCCCAGTCATTTTGCAACCCTAAAGTCTTTTGTCCACCCTTTAGGTTAAATATTTCTAGTGTCATTTTAGTGTTTTTTCTATAAATATATACCCATAGGTCTGATATTTTATAATGGCGGCTAATAAAAAAAATACCCAAAAGTCTTTGGAAGCTCCCCTTAAAACTAGTGCGGTTAGAGCGAAGTCCTCCCAACGCTTTTCATTTTCAAACCCATCAGAAGATGCTGTCAATACTGTCAGTCCACTTAAGTCCAGATCACCTCATAGAAATCTGGAAGACAGACAGAGTTCTAAAATAAACTCTCCCACCAAAGAATCTTCTAAAAGTCTATTATCTCCAAAACCACAGAGAATTCCTGATGCTAAACCTGCCCCTTCTACCGTAGTTAAAGAAAAAAAAGTGGAAGAGATGGATATTTCCATCTCATCAAAGAGAAGGGACCCAGGAGCCTGGAGCAACAAGTATTCTTCACTGGCTACGAGTTCGGAGGAGGAATCCTCGGACACGTCTCCTAATCCTAGTCCAGATAAGAGACGTGCTAAAAAGGACTTTTCCCCTTCGTCCCCAGACCCTACGCTTAGTGTCCCGGTCAAAATGCCCATTTCACAAGAGTTGGGAAATACCGACCTTGGTTCATATCTGGACAATCTTTTAAAGACGATTGACAGAAATATGAAACTGGGCTTCGAGAAACAGGTAGACACTATGAAATCTACTTTGGAAGCTTTTGGTCTTAAATTGGAGGAAAACACTAAAAGACTTGAAACGGTGGAGGGAAAGGTAGAGTCTGTCTCTTCTGATAATCTAGAAATTAAATCTGAACTTAAAAGACTCAGATTAAAAGTTGCGGATTTGGAGGATAGGAGTAGGAGAAATAATTTGAAGATTAGGGGCATATCTGAGGATGTTTCTCCCTCAGATATCTCGGCTTTTCTCAAAGACTTATTTCACAAGACAATCCCATCCCTTTCTGAGCAGGATCTTATCATTGATAGGGCCCATCGCTTATTTCGTCCGACCTCCATTTCCTCGGATCTTCCTAGGGATGTAATAGCTAGGTTACATTTCTTCTCGACCAAAGAGAGAATCTTGAATTATATCAGGGAAAATAGGACTTTTCCAGAGCCTTTCTCGCACCTAAAAATCTTCTCCGATTTTTCCAAAGAAACCATGGATGCAAGAAGGTCATACAAATTGACCACAGATAGACTGAGGGATATGAATATCCCATATAGGTGGGGCTTTCCAGTAAAGTTGCTGATTTTCTTTAACCGGAAAACATTCACTCTTACAGATCCTGATGAAGGCCCTAAATTTTTTGATTTTATAAAAGACATTTCCTACAAAGTTACAAAGGCACCTCACCGCTGAAATGATAAACACTACTCCCTCGGGAGCCCTCTTTAAAAATAATCTCATTTTATCACCTCACCTAACATGCTATAATAAATTTATCATTCTTCTTTATATTTAGCCTTCATGGTTTGTCCACATTATTTTTCCCCCCAATCTGAGGGAGAACCTTTTCGGTGAAGGTTCCCTCAGGAGATTTTTTGATTAGTTTTTTTTTCTTTTTCTTTGAATATTTGGTTATTGTTATTACTATCTTTGAATTAATATTAGAGATATTGTATTCCAGCTTTGATTGTCGGTTGATTTTTATTTTTTGGGAATTTGTTGGACCAACTGACCCCTCTCCTTTTGACTTACTTTAATTATTAATTTACATATGCCTATCAAGATCATCACCTATAATGTAAGAGGCCTAAACAGTCCCAATAAGAGATTCTCCCTTTGGAAGGAATTGGGTCATCTTGGTGCTGATGTTGCGTGTCTTCAGGAGACAAGGTTTGCCGAGGGAAAACACCCTACCTTCACCCACAAACGCTACCCTCATATATTTGAATCCACTAGCGACCGGAAAAAAGCCGGTGTAGCTACAGTGATCAGAGATTCTGTCCCATTTGAGTTTTTAGATCAGCATAAAGATGTCAATGGAAGGTTCCATATATTGCTCTGTAAACTGAATAATCATGAGTGCACTGTTGTTAACCTATACGCCCCAAATAAAAAGCAAATACCCTTTTTGAATAAGGTTTTTAGAAAGGTTGAAGAGGTTAGGAGAGGCGAATTGATTTTTTTGGGAGACTTCAACATGGTCCCGGACGGGCATATGGACTCTTCCTCCCCCAGCCGTCATTTATACCCGACACTAAACAATTGGCTTTATAAAAATGAACTATTTGATACATTTAGATGTCTGCAAACTACCTCCAAAGAATTCTCCCATTTTTCGGACGCGCATCAAACGGCCTCTAGAATTGACTTAATAATAACTGACGTTTTTTCTTTACCCAAATTCTCTAACGTATCTATAGGCCTTAGGTCTCTATCAGATCATGCCCCTACGTCATGTGAAATTCATATTGGTCCTCTTATTAAAAATGGATTTCTTTGGAAATGTAGATCTTCACTTATTCATAACCCCAAAAACAAAAAAATTATTGAAAAAGCTATTTCTGATTATTTTAGGGAGAACGATACCCCAGATTTATCTAATCCCTTCTCCAGCTGGTGCGCTCACAAGGCCGTCCTTCGTGGTGTACTAATGCAGATATCCTCATCTGAAAAAAAAGAAAAAAGATCAAAAATTAATTCTCTTCAAAAACTGATTAGGGAAAAAGAATTAGAGCAAATTAATCTTCCTTCCCCTTCCCCAATAATTCAAAAAGAACTCTCAAATTTAAGGGTAGAGCTAAAATCAGAAATTTCTTCCTCCTATGATGCAATTATTCGGAAATCAAAATTTAATTACTATGCGGCTCTAAATAAACCTACCCGCTTTATGGCCCGCCTAGTCAAATGTAAAAGAGCAATTAATAGAATAGATAAAATAAAAAACAATAGTGGAATAACATTTTGCCACCCTAAAGATATAGTGAACCAGTTTGCAAATTTTTACAAAAAACTCTACAACATCAAAACTGATCCTCTAATTTCCCATCCTCACCCAGATGCAATCAACAAATTTTTATCCTCCATTAACCTACCGAAATTGAGCCCTCTGGATCACGAGTCATTGAATAAGCCTTTTTCTAACCTTGAAATTATTAACACAATAAAGCAACTTAAAGATTTCAGGGCTCCGGGTCCAGATGGGTTCATCAATGAGTATTATAAAACTTTTTGTGACCTACTTTCTTCCCCTCTCACGAAAATTTTCAATCATGCTTCCTCAATAAGCTCCTTCCCCTCAGAAATGCTGGAAGCCACCATTACCCTAATACCCAAGTCTAAGGACGAGAGAGATAATGTTAAAAATTATAGGCCCATTTCGCTAATTAACACTGATATTAAGATATATTCGAAAATTCTGGCCAATCGTTTATCGACTATACTCCCATCTCTCATCAACGACGATCAGATTGGCTTCGTTGGTGGGAGGCAAGCAACTGATGGCTCTAGAAGACTTCTGAATATTATTAAGGTGATAAATACGGCGAAACTCCCAACTTCATTGCTTGCTTTAGACGCTGAAAAAGCTTTCGACAGGTTAAATTGGCTATACCTTAAACTCACCCTTATTAAATTCGGTTTTGATAACAAATTTCTCTCTTCAATTATGGCCCTCTATTCTAACCCCCAAGCAAAAATTTATGTTAACAATTATCTCTCCAATCCAATCCCTATCACAAATGGTACTAGACAGGGTTGCCCACTTTCCCCCCTTCTCTTTGTCCTGGCTATGGAGCCTTTGGCACAGAGGATTAGAGAAAACACTGACATTAGGGGGATTTCTACCCCATCTCGAGAATTTAAAATTGGCCTCTTTGCAGATGATGTTATGCTTTCCTTGCTGGACCCAGTAAATTCGGTTGCGGAAGTTTCGAAGGTTCTAGAACTATTCTCTCAGATTTCTTATTTTAAGATCAATAATGAGAAGTCTAAACTTTTAAACATTAATCTGGACCGTCAGACGAGAGAGGTTTTACACTGGAGATTTTCCTTCGGTCTGGCTAAACGCAATCTGACTTATTTGGGGATCAGTATTGGTAAAACTATTAACTCAACAATTTCTGACAACCTGGTTCTGATTGAGGATATCGTCCGTGGAGATTTGATGGAATTTTTGAAAAGAGATTTGTCATGGTGGGGTAGAGTCCTCTCTATTAAGATGTTTGTTCTACCCAAAATCTTGTATTTTTTCCGCAACTTACCTTTAACTATTTCTCACATCTTTATTCAAAAAATTCAAAATCAGATTAATTCCTATGTCTGGGATAATAAACGTGCGAGGATATCTGCAGATATATTGTACAAGAATAAGTGCAACGGAGGTCTGAGCCACCCTAATATTTCCGCTTACTATTTGGCAAACCTCATCAAACAGAGCAGTAATTGGTTTAATTCTGACAGTCCCCCAGCTTGGATGACTCTGGAGACCTTCTTAAATAATGGTTCTTCTCCCCGTGAATTGTTACTTAGGCATCTCTTTAAACAGTGCACTCATGATTCTTCCCATCCTATTTTCCAGGCGATTATTGACGCCTGGAAAAAAATCGCCAAAAGAAAGAAAAAGAGTCCCCTAAGAGATTCTGATAGGGATAAGTTTTCTTTTGTCAAAAACTTTCCAATTGGTTTTGTTGCTGATCTGTATAACTCTTCCATTCCAGATCAGTGGGACAATAAAGGGTTAAGGAAAATTGGAGACTTCTATGAAGCTTCTGCCTTTATTCCTTTCCAAACTCTTAAAAAAAGATTCAACTTACCTTCCTCTGATTTCTTTTTATACTCTCATTTAAAGAGCATTATTCTGGAATTTATTTCTGGTAAACTTATTGTTTCTGAAACCTCGGTGAACCTGTTAAGCAACCCATCCCACAAAATTTTTTGGAGCCTGAGACACATATATAACAGCTTCAATAATGATCTTTCCTTCCAAAAACACCTCTACATGATACGCTGGGAAAAAGATCTAAAACTCAATTTCCAATCCGATCAATGGGAGAGTGCTGTTCTTTTTTCTCAGGCCTCTAATATATCTATGCCCTTACAAGAGGCTTACTTCAAAATTCTAACCAGATGGTATTACACTCCAATCAGGCTTCACCATATAAAGCCCAGCAACTCTCCCCTTTGTTGGAGGGAGTGCGGCCTTAGGGGAGATCTTTTACATCTCTTTTGGAGCTGCCCTAAAATCCGGAATCTATGGGCTCAGATCTCTTCTTTGGTAGATGACCTTTTAGGCAGACCTGTAGTATTGACCCCTCAAATGGCTTTACTATCCTTAGATCTTGAACCATATAAGTCGTTTGAAAGATCTTTGGTGATTCACTTATTTTCAGTGTGTAAGAACGCATTGGCTTTTTATTGGAGAAAGTCATATGTCCCCACTTTGGAGGACTTAGTTGATAAGATGAATCTCCATAGAATATTTGAACTCAGATTTGCCCTTATCAACAATAATTTACTTAAATTTTCTAGGAAGTGGGATATTTGGCTCACTAAATTCCCTCAACCCTCTCATAACGCTGGAACATCTTAATGTGTGTCGTGTTTAGCTCATTAATATGTTTAATTTTTGCTAATGATAGTAATGTGTGTTTAAAGCGTTCAAATTTCTGTATTATCGTATATACTATTTGACGAACAAATTTCTCCCATCTTTCCTGATTATCCATTCCCGTTTGTTCCCTTTCCCTTTCCCTTCCCTCAGAATTTTTCCCTTATTATGAATATTCTTTTGTCACTACTTTTATGCTACGTGTGTTATTCCCCTGTTAAATTGTTTATTAAAAATAAAAAAAATATGGTAAAACAAAGAGAGTGAGATGCCAGCTCCTTTCATTCAGTCAGTAGCTTCAAACATTTCTGGACGTTTTTCAATGGCAAAAATCAATGAATATTGTAAATGCACAAACAGTAATATCTCCACATTGCACGGTGCAATTCTGAAATTTTTAGCTTTTTCCTGTTAATCCTAGCATGATAAAGAAGATTCAAAGAGAGTGAGATGCCAGCTCCTTTCATTCAGTCAGTAGCTTCAAACATTTCTGGTATATGAAAAACATGTTTTTCAATGGCAAAAATCAATGAATATTGTAAATGCACAAACAGTAATATCTCCACATTGCACGGTGCAATTCTGAAATTTTTAGCTTTTTCCTGTTAATCCTAGCATGATAAAGAAGATTCAAAGAGAGTGAGATGCCAGCTCCTTTCATTCAGTCAGTAGCTTCAAACATTTCTGGACGTTTTTCAATGGCAAAAATCAATGAATATTGTAAATGCACAAACAGTAATATCTCCACATTGCACGGTGCAATTCTGAAATTTTTAGCTTTTTCCTGTTAATCCTAGCATGATAAAGAAGATTCAAAGAGAGTGAGATGCCAGCTCCTTTCATTCAGTCAGTAGCTTCAAACATTTCTGGACGTTTTTCAATGGCAAAAATCAATGAATATTGTAAATGCACAAACAGTAATATCTCCACATTGCACGGTGCAATTCTGAAATTTTTAGCTTTTTCCTGTTAATCCTAGCATGATAAAGAAGATTCAAAGAGAGTGAGATGCCAGCTCCTTTCATTCAGTCAGTAGCTTCAAACATTTCTGGTATATGAAAAACATGTTTTTCAATGGCAAAAATCAATGAATATTGTAAATG
>NW_027371834.1:0-22291 GCF_046119375.1 Phyllobates terribilis
GAAAAACATGTTTTTCAATGGCAAAAATCAATGAATATTGTAAATGCACAAACAGTAATATCTCCACATTGCACGGTGCAATTCTGAAATTTTTAGCTTTTTCCTGTTAATCCTAGCATGATAAAGAAGATTCAAAGAGAGTGAGATGCCAGCTCCTTTCATTCAGTCAGTAGCTTCAAACATTTCTGGTATATGAAAAACGTTTTTCAATGGCAAAAATCAATGAATATTGTAAATGCACAAACAGTAATATCTCCACATTGCAAGGTGCAATTCTGAAATTTTTTGCTTTTTCCTGCTAATCCTAGCATGATAAAGAAGATTCAAAGAGAGTGAGATGCCAGCTCCTTTCATTCAGTCAGTAGCTTCAAACATTTCTGGTATATGAAAAACATGTTTTTCAATGGCAAAAATCAATGAATATTGTAAATGCACAAACAGTAATATCTCCACATTGCAAGGTGCAATTCTGAAATTTTTTGCTTTTTCCTGCTAATCCTAGCATGATAAAGAAGATTCAAAGAGAGTGAGATGCCAGCTCCTTTCATTCAGTCAGTAGCTTCAAACATTTCTGGTATATGAAAAACATGTTTTTCAATGGCAAAAATCAATGAATATTGTAAATGCACAAACAGTAATATCTCCACATTGCACGGTGCAATTCTGAAATTTTTAGCTTTTTCTGTTAATCCTAGCATGATAAAGAAGATTCAAAGAGAGTGAGATGCCAGCTCCTTTCATTCAGTCAGTAGCTTCAAACATTTCTGGTATATGAAAAACATGTTTTTCAATGGCAAAAATCAATGAATATTGTAAATGCACAAACAGTAATATCTCCACATTGCAAGGTGCAATTCTGAAATTTTTGCTTTTTCCTGCTAATCCTAGCATGATAAAGAAGATTCAAAGAGAGTGAGATGCCAGCTCCTTTCATTCAGTCAGTAGCTTCAAACATTTCTGGTATATGAAAAACATGTTTTTCAATGGCAAAAATCAATGAATATTGTAAATGCACAAACAGTAATATCTCCACATTGCAAGGTGCAATTCTGAAATTTTTTGCTTTTTTCCTGCTAATCCTAGCATGATAAAGAAGATTCAAAGAGAGTGAGATGCCAGCTCCTTTCATTCAGTCAGTAGCTTCAAACATTTCTGGTATATGAAAAACATGTTTTTCAATGGCAAAAATCAATGAATATTGTAAATGCACAAACAGTAATATCTCCACATTGCACGGTGCAATTCTGAAATTTTTAGCTTTTTCCTGTTAATCCTAGCATGATAAAGAAGATTCAAAGAGAGTGAGATGCCAGCTCCTTTCATTCAGTCAGTAGCTTCAAACATTTCTGGTATATGAAAAACGTTTTTCAATGGCAAAAATCAATGAATATTGTAAATGCACAAACAGTAATATCTCCACATTGCAAGGTGCATTCTGAAATTTTTTGCTTTTTCCTGCTAATCCTAGCATGATAAAGAAGATTCAAAGAGAGTGAGATGCCAGCTCCTTTCATTCAGTCAGTAGCTTCAAACATTTCTGGTATATGAAAAACATGTTTTTCAATGGCAAAAATCAATGAATATTGTAAATGCACAAACAGTAATATCTCCACATTGCAAGGTGCAATTCTGAAATTTTTTGCTTTTTCCTGCTAATCCTAGCATGATAAAGAAGATTCAAAGAGAGTGAGATGCCAGCTCCTTTCATTCAGTCAGTAGCTTCAAACATTTCTGGTATATGAAAAACATGTTTTTCAATGGCAAAAATCAATGAATATTGTAAATGCACAAACAGTAATATCTCCACATTGCACGGTGCAATTCTGAAATTTTTAGCTTTTTCCTGTTAATCCTAGCATGATAAAGAAGATTCAAAGAGAGTGAGATGCCAGCTCCTTTCATTCAGTCAGTAGCTTCAAACATTTCTGGTATATGAAAAACATGTTTTTCAATGGCAAAAATCAATGAATATTGTAAATGCACAAACCAGTAATATCTCCACATTGCAAGGTGCAATTCTGAAATTTTTTGCTTTTTCCTGCTAATCCTAGCATGATAAAGAAGATTCAAAGAGAGTGAGATGCCAGCTCCTTTCATTCAGTCAGTAGCTTCAAACATTTCTGGTATATGAAAAACATGTTTTTCAATGGCAAAAATCAATGAATATTGTAAATGCACAAACAGTAATATCTCCACATTGCACGGTGCAATTCTGAAATTTTTAGCTTTTTCCTGTTAATCCTAGCATGATAAAGAAGATTCAAAGAGAGTGAGATGCCAGCTCCTTTCATTCAGTCAGTAGCTTCAAACATTTCTGGTATATGAAAAACGTTTTTCAATGGCAAAAATCAATGAATATTGTAAATGCACAAACAGTAATATCTCCACATTGCAAGGTGCAATTCTGAAATTTTTGCTTTTTCCTGCTAATCCTAGCATGATAAAGAAGATTCAAAGAGAGTGAGATGCCAGCTCCTTTCATTCAGTCAGTAGCTTCAAACATTTCTGGTATATGAAAAACATGTTTTTCAATGGCAAAAATCAATGAATATTGTAAATGCACAAACAGTAATATCTCCACATTGCACGGTGCAATTCTGAAATTTTTAGCTTTTTCCTGTTAATCCTAGCATGATAAAGAAGATTCAAAGAGAGTGAGATGCCAGCTCCTTTCATTCAGTCAGTAGCTTCAAACATTTCTGGTATATGAAAAACATGTTTTTCAATGGCAAAAATCAATGAATATTGTAAATGCACAAACAGTAATATCTCCACATTGCAAGGTGCAATTCTGAAATTTTTTGCTTTTTCCTGTTAATCCTAGCATGATAAAGAAGATTCAAAGAGAGTGAGATGCCAGCTCCTTTCATTCAGTCAGTAGCTTCAAACATTTCTGGTATATGAAAAACATGTTTTTCAATGGCAAAAATCAATGAATATTGTAAATGCACAAACAGTAATATCTCCACATTGCAAGGTGCAATTCTGAAATTTTTTGCTTTTTCCTGCTAATCCTAGCATGATAAAGAAGATTCAAAGAGAGTGAGATGCCAGCTCCTTTCATTCAGTCAGTAGCTTCAAACATTTCTGGTATATGAAAAACATGTTTTTCAATGGCAAAAATCAATGAATATTGTAAATGCACAAACAGTAATATCTCCACATTGCACGGTGCAATTCTGAAATTTTTAGCTTTTTCCTGTTAATCCTAGCATGATAAAGAAGATTCAAAGAGAGTGAGATGCCAGCTCCTTTCATTCAGTCAGTAGCTTCAAACATTTCTGGTATATGAAAAACTTGTTTTTCAATGGCAAAAATCAATGAATATTGTAAATGCACAAACAGTAATATCTCCACATTGCAAGGTGCAATTCTGAAATTTTTTGCTTTTTCCTGCTAATCCTAGCATGATAAAGAAGATTCAAAGAGAGTGAGATGCCAGCTCCTTTCATTCAGTCAGTAGCTTCAAACATTTCTGGTATATGAAAAACATGTTTTTCAATGGCAAAAATCAATGAATATTGTAAATGCACAAACAGTAATATCTCCACATTGCAAGGTGCAATTCTGAAATTTTTTGCTTTTTCCTGCTAATCCTAGCATGATAAAGAAGATTCAAAGAGAGTGAGATGCCAGCTCCTTTCATTCAGTCAGTAGCTTCAAACATTTCTGGTATATGAAAAACATGTTTTTCAATGGCAAAAATCAATGAATATTGTAAATGCACAAACAGTAATATCTCCACATTGCACGGTGCAATTCTGAAATTTTTAGCTTTTTCCTGTTAATCCTAGCATGATAAAGAAGATTCAAAGAGAGTGAGATGCCAGCTCCTTTCATTCAGTCAGTAGCTTCAAACATTTCTGGTATATGAAAAACATGTTTTTCAATGGCAAAAATCAATGAATATTGTAAATGCACAAACAGTAATATCTCCACATTGCAAGGTGCAATTCTGAAATTTTTTGCTTTTTCCTGCTAATCCTAGCATGATAAAGAAGATTCAAAGAGAGTGAGATGCCAGCTCCTTTCATTCAGTCAGTAGCTTCAAACATTTCTGGTATATGAAAAACATGTTTTTCAATGGCAAAAATCAATGAATATTGTAAATGCACAAACAGTAATATCTCCACATTGCAAGGTGCAATTCTGAAATTTTTTGCTTTTTCCTGCTAATCCTAGCATGATAAAGAAGATTCAAAGAGAGTGAGATGCCAGCTCCTTTCATTCAGTCAGTAGCTTCAAACATTTCTGGTATATGAAAAACATGTTTTTCAATGGCAAAAATCAATGAATATTGTAAATGCACAAACAGTAATATCTCCACATTGCACGGTGCAATTCTGAAATTTTTAGCTTTTTCCTGTTAATCCTAGCATGATAAAGAAGATTCAAAGAGAGTGAGATGCCAGCTCCTTTCATTCAGTCAGTAGCTTCAAACATTTCTGGTATATGAAAAACGTTTTCAATGGCAAAAATCAATGAATATTGTAAATGCACAAACAGTAATATCTCCACATTGCAAGGTGCAATTCTGAAATTTTTTGCTTTTTCCTGCTAATCCTAGCATGATAAAGAAGATTCAAAGAGAGTGAGATGCCAGCTCCTTTCATTCAGTCAGTAGCTTCAAACATTTCTGGTATATGAAAAACATGTTTTTCAATGGCAAAAATCAATGAATATTGTAAATGCACAAACAGTAATATCTCCACATTGCAAGGTGCAATTCTGAAATTTTTTGCTTTTTCCTGCTAATCCTAGCATGATAAAGAAGATTCAAAGAGAGTGAGATGCCAGCTCCTTTCATTCAGTCAGTAGCTTCAAACATTTCTGGTATATGAAAAACATGTTTTTCAATGGCAAAAATCAATGAATATTGTAAATGCACAAACAGTAATATCTCCACATTGCACGGTGCAATTCTGAAATTTTTAGCTTTTTCCTGTTAATCCTAGCATGATAAAGAAGATTCAAAGAGAGTGAGATGCCAGCTCCTTTCATTCAGTCAGTAGCTTCAAACATTTCTGGTATATGAAAAACGTTTTTCAATGGCAAAAATCAATGAATATTGTAAATGCACAAACAGTAATATCTCCACATTGCAAGGTGCAATTCTGAAATTTTTTGCTTTTTCCTGCTAATCCTAGCATGATAAAGAAGATTCAAAGAGAGTGAGATGCCAGCTCCTTTCATTCAGTCAGTAGCTTCAAACATTTCTGGTATATGAAAAACATGTTTTTCAATGGCAAAAATCAATGAATATTGTAAATGCACAAACAGTAATATCTCCACATTGCAAGGTGCAATTCTGAAATTTTTTGCTTTTTCCTGCTAATCCTAGCATGATAAAGAAGATTCAAAGAGAGTGAGATGACAGCTCCTTTCATTCAGTCAGTAGCTTCAAACATTTCTGGTATATGAAAAACATGTTTTTCAATGGCAAAAATCAATGAATATTGTAAATGCACAAACAGTAATATCTCCACATTGCACGGTGCAATTCTGAAATTTTTAGCTTTTTCCTGTTAATCCTAGCATGATAAAGAAGATTCAAAGAGAGTGAGATGCCAGCTCCTTTCATTCAGTCAGTAGCTTCAAACATTTCTGGTATATGAAAAACATGTTTTTCAATGGCAAAAATCAATGAATATTGTAAATGCACAAACAGTAATATCTCCACATTGCAAGGTGCAATTCTGAAATTTTTTGCTTTTTCCTGCTAATCCTAGCATGATAAAGAAGATTCAAAGAGAGTGAGATGCCAGCTCCTTTCATTCAGTCAGTAGCTTCAAACATTTCTGGTATATGAAAAACATGTTTTTCAATGGCAAAAATCAATGAATATTGTAAATGCACAAACAGTAATATCTCCACATTGCACGGTGCAATTCTGAAATTTTTAGCTTTTTCCTGTTAATCCTAGCATGATAAAGAAGATTCAAAGAGAGTGAGATGCCAGCTCCTTTCATTCAGTCAGTAGCTTCAAACATTTCTGGTATATGAAAAACATGTTTTTCAATGGCAAAAATCAATGAATATTGTAAATGCACAAACAGTAATATCTCCACATTGCAAGGTGCAATTCTGAAATTTTTTGCTTTTTCCTGTTAATCCTAGCATGATAAAGAAGATTCAAAGAGAGTGAGATGCCAGCTCCTTTCATTCAGTCAGTAGCTTCAAACATTTCTGGTATATGAAAAACATGTTTTTCAATGGCAAAAATCAATGAATATTGTAAATGCACAAACAGTAATATCTCCACATTGCAAGGTGCAATTCTGAAATTTTTTGCTTTTTCCTGCTAATCCTAGCATGATAAAGAAGATTCAAAGAGAGTGAGATGCCAGCTCCTTTCATTCAGTCAGTAGCTTCAAACATTTCTGGTATATGAAAAACATGTTTTTCAATGGCAAAAATCAATGAATATTGTAAATGCACAAACAGTAATATCTCCACATTGCACGGTGCAATTCTGAAATTTTTAGCTTTTTCCTGTTAATCCTAGCATGATAAAGAAGATTCAAAGAGAGTGAGATGCCAGCTCCTTTCATTCAGTCAGTAGCTTCAAACATTTCTGGTATATGAAAAACATGTTTTTCAATGGCAAAAATCAATGAATATTGTAAATGCACAAACAGTAATATCTCCACATTGCAAGGTGCAATTCTGAATTTTTTTGCTTTTTCCTGCTAATCCTAGCATGATAAAGAAGATTCAAAGAGAGTGAGATGCCAGCTCCTTTCATTCAGTCAGTAGCTTCAAACATTTCTGGTATATGAAAAACATGTTTTTCAATGGCAAAAATCAATGAATATTGTAAATGCACAAACAGTAATATCTCCACATTGCAAGGTGCAATTCTGAAATTTTTTGCTTTTTCCTGTTAATCCTAGCATGATAAAGAAGATTCAAAGAGAGTGAGATGCCAGCTCCTTTCATTCAGTCAGTAGCTTCAAACATTTCTGGTATATGAAAAACATGTTTTTCAATGGCAAAAATCAATGAATATTGTAAATGCACAAACAGTAATATCTCCACATTGCAAGGTGCAATTCTGAAATTTTTTGCTTTTTCCTGCTAATCCTAGCATGATAAAGAAGATTCAAAAAGAGTGAGATGCCAGCTCCTTTCATTCAGTCAGTAGCTTCAAACATTTCTGGTATATGAAAAACATGTTTTTCAATGGCAAAAATCAATGAATATTGTAAATGCACAAACAGTAATATCTCCACATTGCAAGGTGCAATTCTGAAATTTTTAGCTTTTTCCTGTTAATCCTAGCATGATAAAGAAGATTCAAAGAGAGTGAGATGCCAGCTCCTTTCATTCAGTCAGTAGCTTCAAACATTTCTGGTATATGAAAAACATGTTTTTCAATGGCAAAAATCAATGAATATTGTAAATGCACAAACAGTAATATCTCCACATTGCAAGGTGCAATTCTGAAATTTTTTGCTTTTTCCTGTTAATCCTAGCATGATAAAGAAGATTCAAAGAGAGTGAGATGCCAGCTCCTTTCATTCAGTCAGTAGCTTCAAACATTTCTGGTATATGAAAAACATGGTTTTCAATGGCAAAAATCAATGAATATTGTAAATGCACAAACAGTAATATCTCCACATTGCAAGGTGCAATTCTGAAATTTTTTGCTTTTTCCTGCTAATCCTAGCATGATAAAGAAGATTCAAAGAGAGTGAGATGCCAGCTCCTTTCATTCAGTCAGTAGCTTCAAACATTTCTGGTATATGAAAAACGTTTTTCAATGGCAAAAATCAATGAATATTGTAAATGCACAAACAGTAATATCTCCACATTGCACGGTGCAATTCTGAAATTTTTAGCTTTTTCCTGTTAATCCTAGCATGATAAAGAAGATTCAAAGAGAGTGAGATGCCAGCTCCTTTCATTCAGTCAGTAGCTTCAAACATTTCTGGTATATGAAAAACATGTTTTTCAATGGCAAAAATTAATGAATATTGTAAATGCACAAACAGTAATATCTCCACATTGCAAGGTGCAATTCTGAAATTTTTTGCTTTTTCCTGCTAATCCTAGCATGATAAAGAAGATTCAAAGAGAGTGAGATGCCAGCTCCTTTCATTCAGTCAGTAGCTTCAAACATTTCTGGTATATGAAAAACATGTTTTTCAATGGCAAAAATCAATGAATATTGTAAATGCACAAACAGTAATATCTCCACATTGCACGGTGCAATTCTGAAATTTTTAGCTTTTTCCTGTTAATCCTAGCATGATAAAGAAGATTCAAAGAGAGTGAGATGCCAGCTCCTTTCATTCAGTCAGTAGCTTCAAACATTTCTGGTATATGAAAAACATGTTTTTCAATGGCAAAAATCAATGAATATTGTAAATGCACAAACAGTAATATCTCCACATTGCAAGGTGCAATTCTGAAATTTTTTGCTTTTTCCTGCTAATCCTAGCATGATAAAGAAGATTCAAAGAGAGTGAGATGCCAGCTCCTTTCATTCAGTCAGTAGCTTCAAACATTTCTGGTATATGAAAAACATGTTTTTCAATGACAAAAATCAATGAATATTGTAAATGCACAAACAGTAATATCTCCACATTGCACGGTGCAATTCTGAAATTTTTAGCTTTTTCCTGTTAATCCTAGCATGATAAAGAAGATTCAAAGAGAGTGAGATGCCAGCTCCTTTCATTCAGTCAGTAGCTTCAAACATTTCTGGTATATGAAAAACGTTTTTCAATGGCAAAAATCAATGAATATTGTAAATGCACAAACAGTAATATCTCCACATTGCAAGGTGCAATTCTGAAATTTTTTGCTTTTTCCTGCTAATCCTAGCATGATAAAGAAGATTCAAAGAGAGTGAGATGCCAGCTCCTTTCATTCAGTCAGTAGCTTCAAACATTTCTGGTATATGAAAAACATGTTTTTCAATGGCAAAAATCAATGAATATTGTAAATGCACAAACAGTAATATCTCCACATTGCAAGGTGCAATTCTGAAATTTTTTGCTTTTTCCTGCTAATCCTAGCATGATAAAGAAGATTCAAAGAGAGTGAGATGCCAGCTCCTTTCATTCAGTCAGTAGCTTCAAACATTTCTGGTATATGAAAAACATGTTTTTCAATGGCAAAAATCAATGAATATTGTAAATGCACAAACAGTAATATCTCCACATTGCACGGTGCAATTCTGAAATTTTTAGCTTTTTCCTGTTAATCCTAGCATGATAAAGAAGATACAAAGAGAGTGAGATGCCAGCTCCTTTCATTCAGTCAGTAGCTTCAAACATTTCTGGTATATGAAAAACATGTTTTTCAATGGCAAAAATCAATGAATATTGTAAATGCACAAACAGTAATATCTCCACATTGCAAGGTGCAATTCTGAAATTTTTTGCTTTTTCCTGCTAATCCTAGCATGATAAAGAAGATTCAAAGAGAGTGAGATGCCAGCTCCTTTCATTCAGTCAGTAGCTTCAAACATTTCTGGTATATGAAAAACATGTTTTTCAATGGCAAAAATCAATGAATATTGTAAATGCACAAACAGTAATATCTCCACATTGCACGGTGCAATTCTGAAATTTTTAGCTTTTTCCTGTTAATCCTAGCATGATAAAGAAGATTCAAAGAGAGTGAGATGCCAGCTCCTTTCATTCAGTCAGTAGCTTCAAACATTTCTGGTATATGAAAAACATGTTTTTCAATGGCAAAAATCAATGAATATTGTAAATGCACAAACAGTAATATCTCCACATTGCAAGGTGCAATTCTGAAATTTTTTGCTTTTTCCTGTTAATCCTAGCATGATAAAGAAGATTCAAAGAGAGTGAGATGCCAGCTCCTTTCATTCAGTCAGTAGCTTCAAACATTTCTGGTATATGAAAAACATGTTTTTCAATGGCAAAAATCAATGAATATTGTAAATGCACAAACAGTAATATCTCCACATTGCAAGGTGCAATTCTGAAATTTTTTGCTTTTTCCTGTTAATCCTAGCATGATAAAGAAGATTCAAAGAGAGTGAGATGCCAGCTCCTTTCATTCAGTCAGTAGCTTCAAACATTTCTGGTATATGAAAAACATGTTTTTCAATGGCAAAAATCAATGAATATTGTAAATGCACAAACAGTAATATCTCCACATTGCACGGTGCAATTCTGAAATTTTTAGCTTTTTCCTGTTAATCCTAGCATGATAAAGAAGATTCAAAGAGAGTGAGATGCCAGCTCCTTTCATTCAGTCAGTAGCTTCAAACATTTCTGGTATATGAAAAACATGTTTTTCAATGGCAAAAATCAATGAATATTGTAAATGCACAAACAGTAATATCTCCACATTGCAAGGTGCAATTCTGAAATTTTTTGCTTTTTCCTGTTAATCCTAGCATGATAAAGAAGATTCAAAGAGAGTGAGATGCCAGCTCCTTTCATTCAGTCAGTAGCTTCAAACATTTCTGGTATATGAAAAACATGTTTTTCAATGGCAAAAATCAATGAATATTGTAAATGCACAAACAGTAATATCTCCACATTGCAAGGTGCAATTCTGAAATTTTTTGCTTTTTCCTGCTAATCCTAGCATGATAAAGAAGATTCAAAGAGAGTGAGATGCCAGCTCCTTTCATTCAGTCAGTAGCTTCAAACATTTCTGGTATATGAAAAACATGTTTTTCAATGGCAAAAATCAATGAATATTGTAAATGCACAAACAGTAATATCTCCACATTGCACGGTGCAATTCTGAAATTTTTAGCTTTTTCCTGTTAATCCTAGCATGATAAAGAAGATTCAAAGAGAGTGAGATGCCAGCTCCTTTCATTCAGTCAGTAGCTTCAAACATTTCTGGTATATGAAAAACATGTTTTTCAATGGCAAAAATCAATGAATATTGTAAATGCACAAACAGTAATATCTCCACATTGCAAGGTGCAATTCTGAAATTTTTTGCTTTTTCCTGCTAATCCTAGCATGATAAAGAAGATTCAAAGAGAGTGAGATGCCAGCTCCTTTCATTCAGTCAGTAGCTTCAAACATTTCTGGTATATGAAAAACATGTTTTTCAATGGCAAAAATCAATGAATATTGTAAATGCACAAACAGTAATATCTCCACATTGCAAGGTGCAATTCTGAAATTTTTTGCTTTTTCCTGTTAATCCTAGCATGATAAAGAAGATTCAAAGAGAGTGAGATGCCAGCTCCTTTCATTCAGTCAGTAGCTTCAAACATTTCTGGTATATGAAAAACATGTTTTTCAATGGCAAAAATCAATGAATATTGTAAATGCACAAACAGTAATATCTCCACATTGCAAGGTGCAATTCTGAAATTTTTTGCTTTTTCCTGCTAATCCTAGCATGATAAAGAAGATTCAAAGAGAGTGAGATGCCAGCTCCTTTCATTCAGTCAGTAGCTTCAAACATTTCTGGTATATGAAAAACATATTTTTCAATGACAAAAATCAATGAATATTGTAAATGCACAAACAGTAATATCTCCACATTGCACGGTGCAATTCTGAAATTTTTAGCTTTTTCCTGTTAATCCTAGCATGATAAAGAAGATTCAAAGAGAGTGAGATGCCAGCTCCTTTCATTCAGTCAGTAGCTTCAAACATTTCTGGTATATGAAAAACATGTTTTTCAATGGCAAAAATCAATGAATATTGTAAATGCACAAACAGTAATATCTCCACATTGCAAGGTGCAATTCTGAAATTTTTTGCTTTTTCCTGCTAATCCTAGCATGATAAAGAAGATTCAAAGAGAGTGAGATGCCAGCTCCTTTCATTCAGTCAGTAGCTTCAAACATTTCTGGTATATGAAAAACATGTTTTTCAATGGCAAAAATCAATGAATATTGTAAATGCACAAACAGTAATATCTCCACATTGCACGGTGCAATTCTGAAATTTTTAGCTTTTTCCTGTTAATCCTAGCATGATAAAGAAGATTCAAAGAGAGTGAGATGCCAGCTCCTTTCATTCAGTCAGTAGCTTCAAACATTTCTGGTATATGAAAAACATGTTTTTCAATGGCAAAAATCAATGAATATTGTAAATGCACAAACAGTAATATCTCCACATTGCAAGGTGCAATTCTGAAATTTTTTGCTTTTTCCTGCTAATCCTAGCATGATAAAGAAGATTCAAAGAGAGTGAGATGCCAGCTCCTTTCATTCAGTCAGTAGCTTCAAACATTTCTGGTATATGAAAAACATGTTTTTCAATGGCAAAAATCAATGAATATTGTAAATGCACAAACAGTAATATCTCCACATTGCACGGTGCAATTCTGAAATTTTTAGCTTTTTCCTGTTAATCCTAGCATGATAAAGAAGATTCAAAGAGAGTGAGATGCCAGCTCCTTTCATTCAGTCAGTAGCTTCAAACATTTCTGGTATATGAAAAACGTTTTTCAATGGCAAAAATCAATGAATATTGTAAATGCACAAACAGTAATATCTCCACATTGCAAGGTGCAATTCTGAAATTTTTTGCTTTTTCCTGCTAATCCTAGCATGATAAAGAAGATTCAAAGAGAGTGAGATGCCAGCTCCTTTCATTCAGTCAGTAGCTTCAAACATTTCTGGAATATGAAAAACATGTTTTTCAATGGCAAAAATCAATGAATATTGTAAATGCACAAACAGTAATATCTCCACATTGCAAGGTGCAATTCTGAAATTTTTTGCTTTTTCCTGCTAATCCTAGCATGATAAAGAAGATTCAAAGAGAGTGAGATGCCAGCTCCTTTCATTCAGTCAGTAGCTTCAAACATTTCTGGTATATGAAAAACATGTTTTTCAATGGCAAAAATCAATGAATATTGTAAATGCACAAACAGTAATATCTCCACATTGCACGGTGCAATTCTGAAATTTTTAGCTTTTTCCTGTTAATCCTAGCATGATAAAGAAGATTCAAAGAGAGTGAGATGCCAGCTCCTTTCATTCAGTCAGTAGCTTCAAACATTTCTGGTATATGAAAAACATGTTTTTCAATGGCAAAAATCAATGAATATTGTAAATGCACAAACAGTAATATCTCCACATTGCAAGGTGCAATTCTGAAATTTTTTGCTTTTTCCTGCTAATCCTAGCATGATAAAGAAGATTCAAAGAGAGTGAGATGCCAGCTCCTTTCATTCAGTCAGTAGCTTCAAACATTTCTGGTATATGAAAAACATGTTTTTCAATGGCAAAAATCAATGAATATTGTAAATGCACAAACAGTAATATCTCCACATTGCAAGGTGCAATTCTGAAATTTTTTGCTTTTTCCTGCTAATCCTAGCATGATAAAGAAGATTCAAAGAGAGTGAGATGCCAGCTCCTTTCATTCAGTCAGTAGCTTCAAACATTTCTGGTATATGAAAAACATGTTTTTCAATGGCAAAAATCAATGAATATTGTAAATGCACAAACAGTAATATCTCCACATTGCACGGTGCAATTCTGAAATTTTTAGCTTTTTCCTGTTAATCCTAGCATGATAAAGAAGATTCAAAGAGAGTGAGATGCCAGCTCCTTTCATTCAGTCAGTAGCTTCAAACATTTCTGGTATATGAAAAACGTTTTTCAATGGCAAAAATCAATGAATATTGTAAATGCACAAACAGTAATATCTCCACATTGCAAGGTGCAATTCTGAAATTTTTTGCTTTTTCCTGCTAATCCTAGCATGATAAAGAAGATTCAAAGAGAGTGAGATGCCAGCTCCTTTCATTCAGTCAGTAGCTTCAAACATTTCTGGTATATGAAAAACATGTTTTTCAATGGCAAAAATCAATGAATATTGTAAATGCACAAACAGTAATATCTCCACATTGCAAGGTGCAATTCTGAAATTTTTTGCTTTTTCCTGCTAATCCTAGCATGATAAAGAAGATTCAAAGAGAGTGAGATGCCAGCTCCTTTCATTCAGTCAGTAGCTTCAAACATTTCTGGTATATGAAAAACATGTTTTTCAATGGCAAAAATCAATGAATATTGTAAATGCACAAACAGTAATATCTCCACATTGCACGGTGCAATTCTGAAATTTTTAGCTTTTTCCTGTTAATCCTAGCATGATAAAGAAGATTCAAAGAGAGTGAGATGCCAGCTCCTTTCATTCAGTCAGTAGCTTCAAACATTTCTGGTATATGAAAAACATGTTTTTCAATGGCAAAAATCAATGAATATTGTAAATGCACAAACAGTAATATCTCCACATTGCAAGGTGCAATTCTGAAATTTTTTGCTTTTTCCTGTTAATCCTAGCATGATAAAGAAGATTCAAAGAGAGTGAGATGCCAGCTCCTTTCATTCAGTCAGTAGCTTCAAACATTTCTGGTATATGAAAAACATGTTTTTCAATGGCAAAAATCAATGAATATTGTAAATGCACAAACAGTAATATCTCCACATTGCAAGGTGCAATTCTGAAATTTTTTGCTTTTTCCTGCTAATCCTAGCATGATAAAGAAGATTCAAAGAGAGTGAGATGCCAGCTCCTTTCATTCAGTCAGTAGCTTCAAACATTTCTGGTATATGAAAAACATGTTTTTCAATGGCAAAAATCAATGAATATTGTAAATGCACAAACAGTAATATCTCCACATTGCACGGTGCAATTCTGAAATTTTTAGCTTTTTCCTGTTAATCCTAGCATGATAAAGAAGATTCAAAGAGAGTGAGATGCCAGCTCCTTTCATTCAGTCAGTAGCTTCAAACATTTCTGGTATATGAAAAACGTTTTTCAATGGCAAAAATCAATGAATATTGTAAATGCACAAACAGTAATATCTCCACATTGCAAGGTGCAATTCTGAAATTTTTTGCTTTTTCCTGCTAATCCTAGCATGATAAAGAAGATTCAAAGAGAGTGAGATGCCAGCTCCTTTCATTCAGTCAGTAGCTTCAAACATTTCTGGTATATGAAAAACATGTTTTTCAATGGCAAAAATCAATGAATATTGTAAATGCACAAACAGTAATATCTCCACATTGCAAGGTGCAATTCTGAAATTTTTTGCTTTTTCCTGCTAATCCTAGCATGATAAAGAAGATTCAAAGAGAGTGAGATGCCAGCTCCTTTCATTCAGTCAGTAGCTTCAAACATTTCTGGTATATGAAAAACATGTTTTTCAATGGCAAAAATCAATGAATATTGTAAATGCACAAACAGTAATATCTCCACATTGCACGGTGCAATTCTGAAATTTTTAGCTTTTTCCTGTTAATCCTAGCATGATAAAGAAGATTCAAAGAGAGTGAGATGCCAGCTCCTTTCATTCAGTCAGTAGCTTCAAACATTTCTGGTATATGAAAAACATGTTTTTCAATGGCAAAAATCAATGAATATTGTAAATGCACAAACAGTAATATCTCCACATTGCAAGGTGCAATTCTGAAATTTTTTGCTTTTTCCTGCTAATCCTAGCATGATAAAGAAGATTCAAAGAGAGTGAGATGCCAGCTCCTTTCATTCAGTCAGTAGCTTCAAACATTTCTGGTATATGAAAAACATGTTTTTCAATGGCAAAAATCAATGAATATTGTAAATGCACAAACAGTAATATCTCCACATTGCAAGGTGCAATTCTGAAATTTTTTGCTTTTTCCTGCTAATCCTAGCATGATAAAGAAGATTCAAAGAGAGTGAGATGCCAGCTCCTTTCATTCAGTCAGTAGCTTCAAACATTTCTGGTATATGAAAAACATGTTTTTCAATGGCAAAAATCAATGAATATTGTAAATGCACAAACAGTAATATCTCCACATTGCACGGTGCAATTCTGAAATTTTTAGCTTTTTCCTGTTAATCCTAGCATGATAAAGAAGATTCAAAGAGAGTGAGATGCCAGCTCCTTTCATTCAGTCAGTAGCTTCAAACATTTCTGGTATATGAAAAACGTTTTTCAATGGCAAAAATCAATGAATATTGTAAATGCACAAACAGTAATATCTCCACATTGCAAGGTGCAATTCTGAAATTTTTTGCTTTTTCCTGCTAATCCTAGCATGATAAAGAAGATTCAAAGAGAGTGAGATGCCAGCTCCTTTCATTCAGTCAGTAGCTTCAAACATTTCTGGTATATGAAAAACATGTTTTTCAATGGCAAAAATCAATGAATA
Organism: Phyllobates terribilis; assembly: GCF_046119375.1. Lineage (NCBI taxonomy): Eukaryota > Metazoa > Chordata > Amphibia > Anura > Dendrobatidae > Phyllobates > Phyllobates terribilis. The sequence goes on from NW_027371834.1 coordinate 16,115, forward strand.
TTGTAAATGCACAAACAGTAATATCTCCACATTGCAAGGTGCAATTCTGAAATTTTTTGCTTTTTCCTGCTAATCCTAGCATGATAAAGAAGATTCAAAGAGAGTGAGATGCCAGCTCCTTTCATTCAGTCAGTAGCTTCAAACATTTCTGGTATATGAAAAACATGTTTTTCAATGGCAAAAATCAATGAATATTGTAAATGCACAAACAGTAATATCTCCACATTGCACGGTGCAATTCTGAAATTTTTAGCTTTTTCCTGTTAATCCTAGCATGATAAAGAAGATTCAAAGAGAGTGAGATGCCAGCTCCTTTCATTCAGTCAGTAGCTTCAAACATTTCTGGTATATGAAAAACATGTTTTTCAATGGCAAAAATCAATGAATATTGTAAATGCACAAACAGTAATATCTCCACATTGCAAGGTGCAATTCTGAAATTTTTTGCTTTTTCCTGCTAATCCTAGCATGATAAAGAAGATTCAAAGAGAGTGAGATGCCAGCTCCTTTCATTCAGTCAGTAGCTTCAAACATTTCTGGTATATGAAAAACATGTTTTTCAATGGCAAAAATCAATGAATATTGTAAATGCACAAACAGTAATATCTCCACATTGCACGGTGCAATTCTGAAATTTTTAGCTTTTTCCTGTTAATCCTAGCATGATAAAGAAGATTCAAAGAGAGTGAGATGCCAGCTCCTTTCATTCAGTCAGTAGCTTCAAACATTTCTGGTATATGAAAAACGTTTTTCAATGGCAAAAATCAATGAATATTGTAAATGCACAAACAGTAATATCTCCACATTGCAAGGTGCAATTCTGAAATTTTTTGCTTTTTCCTGCTAATCCTAGCATGATAAAGAAGATTCAAAGAGAGTGAGATGCCAGCTCCTTTCATTCAGTCAGTAGCTTCAAACATTTCTGGTATATGAAAAACATGTTTTTCAATGGCAAAAATCAATGAATATTGTAAATGCACAAACAGTAATATCTCCACATTGCAAGGTGCAATTCTGAAATTTTTTGCTTTTTCCTGCTAATCCTAGCATGATAAAGAAGATTCAAAGAGAGTGAGATGACAGCTCCTTTCATTCAGTCAGTAGCTTCAAACATTTCTGGTATATGAAAAACATGTTTTTCAATGGCAAAAATCAATGAATATTGTAAATGCACAAACAGTAATATCTCCACATTGCACGGTGCAATTCTGAAATTTTTAGCTTTTTCCTGTTAATCCTAGCATGATAAAGAAGATTCAAAGAGAGTGAGATGCCAGCTCCTTTCATTCAGTCAGTAGCTTCAAACATTTCTGGTATATGAAAAACATGTTTTTCAATGGCAAAAATCAATGAATATTGTAAATGCACAAACAGTAATATCTCCACATTGCAAGGTGCAATTCTGAAATTTTTTGCTTTTTCCTGCTAATCCTAGCATGATAAAGAAGATTCAAAGAGAGTGAGATGCCAGCTCCTTTCATTCAGTCAGTAGCTTCAAACATTTCTGGTATATGAAAAACATGTTTTTCAATGGCAAAAATCAATGAATATTGTAAATGCACAAACAGTAATATCTCCACATTGCACGGTGCAATTCTGAAATTTTTAGCTTTTTCCTGTTAATCCTAGCATGATAAAGAAGATTCAAAGAGAGTGAGATGCCAGCTCCTTTCATTCAGTCAGTAGCTTCAAACATTTCTGGTATATGAAAAACATGTTTTTCAATGGCAAAAATCAATGAATATTGTAAATGCACAAACAGTAATATCTCCACATTGCAAGGTGCAATTCTGAAATTTTTTGCTTTTTCCTGTTAATCCTAGCATGATAAAGAAGATTCAAAGAGAGTGAGATGCCAGCTCCTTTCATTCAGTCAGTAGCTTCAAACATTTCTGGTATATGAAAAACATGTTTTTCAATGGCAAAAATCAATGAATATTGTAAATGCACAAACAGTAATATCTCCACATTGCAAGGTGCAATTCTGAAATTTTTTGCTTTTTCCTGCTAATCCTAGCATGATAAAGAAGATTCAAAGAGAGTGAGATGCCAGCTCCTTTCATTCAGTCAGTAGCTTCAAACATTTCTGGTATATGAAAAACATGTTTTTCAATGGCAAAAATCAATGAATATTGTAAATGCACAAACAGTAATATCTCCACATTGCACGGTGCAATTCTGAAATTTTTAGCTTTTTCCTGTTAATCCTAGCATGATAAAGAAGATTCAAAGAGAGTGAGATGCCAGCTCCTTTCATTCAGTCAGTAGCTTCAAACATTTCTGGTATATGAAAAACATGTTTTTCAATGGCAAAAATCAATGAATATTGTAAATGCACAAACAGTAATATCTCCACATTGCAAGGTGCAATTCTGAATTTTTTTGCTTTTTCCTGCTAATCCTAGCATGATAAAGAAGATTCAAAGAGAGTGAGATGCCAGCTCCTTTCATTCAGTCAGTAGCTTCAAACATTTCTGGTATATGAAAAACATGTTTTTCAATGGCAAAAATCAATGAATATTGTAAATGCACAAACAGTAATATCTCCACATTGCAAGGTGCAATTCTGAAATTTTTTGCTTTTTCCTGTTAATCCTAGCATGATAAAGAAGATTCAAAGAGAGTGAGATGCCAGCTCCTTTCATTCAGTCAGTAGCTTCAAACATTTCTGGTATATGAAAAACATGTTTTTCAATGGCAAAAATCAATGAATATTGTAAATGCACAAACAGTAATATCTCCACATTGCAAGGTGCAATTCTGAAATTTTTTGCTTTTTCCTGCTAATCCTAGCATGATAAAGAAGATTCAAAAAGAGTGAGATGCCAGCTCCTTTCATTCAGTCAGTAGCTTCAAACATTTCTGGTATATGAAAAACATGTTTTTCAATGGCAAAAATCAATGAATATTGTAAATGCACAAACAGTAATATCTCCACATTGCAAGGTGCAATTCTGAAATTTTTAGCTTTTTCCTGTTAATCCTAGCATGATAAAGAAGATTCAAAGAGAGTGAGATGCCAGCTCCTTTCATTCAGTCAGTAGCTTCAAACATTTCTGGTATATGAAAAACATGTTTTTCAATGGCAAAAATCAATGAATATTGTAAATGCACAAACAGTAATATCTCCACATTGCAAGGTGCAATTCTGAAATTTTTTGCTTTTTCCTGTTAATCCTAGCATGATAAAGAAGATTCAAAGAGAGTGAGATGCCAGCTCCTTTCATTCAGTCAGTAGCTTCAAACATTTCTGGTATATGAAAAACATGGTTTTCAATGGCAAAAATCAATGAATATTGTAAATGCACAAACAGTAATATCTCCACATTGCAAGGTGCAATTCTGAAATTTTTTGCTTTTTCCTGCTAATCCTAGCATGATAAAGAAGATTCAAAGAGAGTGAGATGCCAGCTCCTTTCATTCAGTCAGTAGCTTCAAACATTTCTGGTATATGAAAAACGTTTTTCAATGGCAAAAATCAATGAATATTGTAAATGCACAAACAGTAATATCTCCACATTGCACGGTGCAATTCTGAAATTTTTAGCTTTTTCCTGTTAATCCTAGCATGATAAAGAAGATTCAAAGAGAGTGAGATGCCAGCTCCTTTCATTCAGTCAGTAGCTTCAAACATTTCTGGTATATGAAAAACATGTTTTTCAATGGCAAAAATTAATGAATATTGTAAATGCACAAACAGTAATATCTCCACATTGCAAGGTGCAATTCTGAAATTTTTTGCTTTTTCCTGCTAATCCTAGCATGATAAAGAAGATTCAAAGAGAGTGAGATGCCAGCTCCTTTCATTCAGTCAGTAGCTTCAAACATTTCTGGTATATGAAAAACATGTTTTTCAATGGCAAAAATCAATGAATATTGTAAATGCACAAACAGTAATATCTCCACATTGCACGGTGCAATTCTGAAATTTTTAGCTTTTTCCTGTTAATCCTAGCATGATAAAGAAGATTCAAAGAGAGTGAGATGCCAGCTCCTTTCATTCAGTCAGTAGCTTCAAACATTTCTGGTATATGAAAAACATGTTTTTCAATGGCAAAAATCAATGAATATTGTAAATGCACAAACAGTAATATCTCCACATTGCAAGGTGCAATTCTGAAATTTTTTGCTTTTTCCTGCTAATCCTAGCATGATAAAGAAGATTCAAAGAGAGTGAGATGCCAGCTCCTTTCATTCAGTCAGTAGCTTCAAACATTTCTGGTATATGAAAAACATGTTTTTCAATGGCAAAAATCAATGAATATTGTAAATGCACAAACAGTAATATCTCCACATTGCACGGTGCAATTCTGAAATTTTTAGCTATTTCCTGTTAATCCTAGCATGATAAAGAAGATTCAAAGAGAGTGAGATGCCAGCTCCTTTCATTCAGTCAGTAGCTTCAAACATTTCTGGTATATGAAAAACATGTTTTTCAATGGCAAAAATCAATGAATATTGTAAATGCACAAACAGTAATATCTCCACATTGCACGGTGCAATTCTGAAATTTTTAGCTATTTCCTGTTAATCCTAGCATGATAAAGAAGATTCAAAGAGAGTGAGATGCCAGCTCCTTTCATTCAGTCAGTAGCTTCAAACATTTCTGGTATATGAAAAACGTTTTTCAATGGCAAAAATCAATGAATATTGTAAATGCACAAACAGTAATATCTCCACATTGCAAGGTGCAATTCTGAAATTTTTTGCTTTTTCCTGCTAATCCTAGCATGATAAAGAAGATTCAAAGAGAGTGAGATGCCAGCTCCTTTCATTCAGTCAGTAGCTTCAAACATTTCTGGTATATGAAAAACATGTTTTTCAATGGCAAAAATCAATGAATATTGTAAATGCACAAACAGTAATATCTCCACATTGCAAGGTGCAATTCTGAAATTTTTTGCTTTTTCCTGCTAATCCTAGCATGATAAAGAAGATTCAAAGAGAGTGAGATGCCAGCTCCTTTCATTCAGTCAGTAGCTTCAAACATTTCTGGTATATGAAAAACATGTTTTTCAATGGCAAAAATCAATGAATATTGTAAATGCACAAACAGTAATATCTCCACATTGCACGGTGCAATTCTGAAATTTTTAGCTTTTTCCTGTTAATCCTAGCATGATAAAGAAGATTCAAAGAGAGTGAGATGCCAGCTCCTTTCATTCAGTCAGTAGCTTCAAACATTTCTGGTATATGAAAAACATGTTTTTCAATGGCAAAAATCAATGAATATTGTAAATGCACAAACAGTAATATCTCCACATTGCAAGGTGCAATTCTGAATTTTTTTGCTTTTTCCTGCTAATCCTAGCATGATAAAGAAGATTCAAAGAGAGTGAGATGCCAGCTCCTTTCATTCAGTCAGTAGCTTCAAACATTTCTGGTATATGAAAAACATGTTTTTCAATGGCAAAAATCAATGAATATTGTAAATGCACAAACAGTAATATCTCCACATTGCAAGGTGCAATTCTGAAATTTTTTGCTTTTTCCTGTTAATCCTAGCATGATAAAGAAGATTCAAAGAGAGTGAGATGCCAGCTCCTTTCATTCAGTCAGTAGCTTCAAACATTTCTGGTATATGAAAAACATGTTTTTCAATGGCAAAAATCAATGAATATTGTAAATGCACAAACAGTAATATCTCCACATTGCAAGGTGCAATTCTGAAATTTTTTGCTTTTTCCTGCTAATCCTAGCATGATAAAGAAGATTCAAAAAGAGTGAGATGCCAGCTCCTTTCATTCAGTCAGTAGCTTCAAACATTTCTGGTATATGAAAAACATGTTTTTCAATGGCAAAAATCAATGAATATTGTAAATGCACAAACAGTAATATCTCCACATTGCAAGGTGCAATTCTGAAATTTTTAGCTTTTTCCTGTTAATCCTAGCATGATAAAGAAGATTCAAAGAGAGTGAGATGCCAGCTCCTTTCATTCAGTCAGTAGCTTCAAACATTTCTGGTATATGAAAAACATGTTTTTCAATGGCAAAAATCAATGAATATTGTAAATGCACAAACAGTAATATCTCCACATTGCAAGGTGCAATTCTGAAATTTTTTGCTTTTTCCTGTTAATCCTAGCATGATAAAGAAGATTCAAAGAGAGTGAGATGCCAGCTCCTTTCATTCAGTCAGTAGCTTCAAACATTTCTGGTATATGAAAAACATGGT
>NW_027371835.1:12500-15000 GCF_046119375.1 Phyllobates terribilis
TCAATTTACAAACGTTTTGCGGGTCCTGGAAGTCAAAATTGTGACTTCTGAAAACGACTAAGTATCAAGGACTCATCGCGCGAATCGCTCTGGAACTGAAATCGGATGCGCGCACTGACATGCTCCCCTCTCTGGAAGTCTGACACAAGTTGAAAAATTTTCTAAGTCCCCAAAAATTTTTTTTTTCAACTTTTTTTCAATTTTCCCCCTGTGGGATATATATTTTACCCACACTTTTGGAGCCCTCCTGGGATGCCCTCTAACATACTAGAACCTCATTTTGTGGAAGTTTTCACAAAATTGTGAAATTTTCAAAAAAGTCAGAAATTTTGCAAAAACGACTAAGTATCAAGGACTCATCGCGCGAATCGCTCTGGAACTGAAATCGGATGCGCGCACTGACATGCTCCCCTCTCTGGAAGTCTGACACATGTGTGAAAATTTTCTAAGTCCCCAAAAATTTTTTTTTTCAACTTTTTTTCAATTTTCCCCCTGTGGGATATATATTTTACCCACACTTTTGGAGCCCTCCTGGGATGCCCTCTAACATACTAGAACCTCATTTTGTGGAAGTTTTCACAAAATTGTGAAATTTTCAAAAAGTCAGAAATTTTGCCAAAAACGACTAAGTATCAAGGACTCATCGCGCGAATCGCTCTGGAACTGAAATCGGATGCGCGCACTGACACGCTCCCCTGTCTGGAAGTCTGACAAAAGTTGAAAAATTTTCTAAGTCCCCAAAAATTTTTTTTTTCAACTTTTTTTCAATTTTCCCCCTGTGGGATATATATTTTACCCACACTTTTGGAGCCCTCCTGGGATGCCCTCTAACATACTAGAACCTCATTTTGTGGAAGTTTTCACAAAATTGTGAAATTTTCCAAAAAGTCAGAAATTTTGCAAAAACGACTAAGTATCAAGGACTCATCGCGCGAATCGCTCTGGAACTGAAATCGGATGCGCGCACTGACATGCTCCCCTCTCTGGAAGTCTGACACATGTGTGAAAATTTTCTAAGTCCCCAAAAATTTTTTTTTTCAACTTTTTTTCAATTTTCCCCCTGTGGGATATATATTTTACCCACACTTTTGGAGCCCTCCTGGGATGCCCTCTAACATACTAGAACCTCATTTTGTGGAAGTTTTCACAAAATTGTGAAATTTTCAAAAAGTCAGAAATTTTGCCAAAAACGACTAAGTATCAAGGACTCATCGCGCGAATCGCTCTGGAACTGAAATCGGATGCGCGCACTGACACGCTCCCCTGTCTGGAAGTCTGACAAAAGTTGAAAAATTTTCTAAGTCCCCAAAAATTTTTTTTTTCAACTTTTTTTCAATTTTCCCCCTGTGGGATATATATTTTACCCACACTTTTGGAGCCCTCCTGGGATGCCCTCTAACATACTAGAACCTCATTTTGTGGAAGTTTTCACAAAATTGTGAAATTTTCAAAAAAGTCAGAAATTTTGCAAAAACGACTAAGTATCAAGGACTCATCGCGCGAATCGCTCTGGAACTGAAATCGGATGCGCGCACTGACATGCTCCCCTCTCTGGAAGTCTGACACATGTGTGAAAATTTTCTAAGTCCCCAAAAATTTTTTTTTTCAACTTTTTTTCAATTTTCCCCCTGTGGGATATATATTTTACCCACACTTTTGGAGCCCTCCTGGGATGCCCTCTAACATACTAGAACCTCATTTTGTGGAAGTTTTCACAAAATTGTGAAATTTTCAAAAAGTCAGAAATTTTGCCAAAAACGACTAAGTATCAAGGACTCATCGCGCGAATCGCTCTGGAACTGAAATCGGATGCGCGCACTGACACGCTCCCCTGTCTGGAAGTCTGACACATGTGTGAAAATTTTCTAAGTCCCCAAAAATTTTTTTTTTCAACTTTTTTTCAATTTTCCCCCTGTGGGATATATATTTTACCCACACTTTTGGAGCCCTCCTGGGATGCCCTCTAACATACTAGAACCTCATTTTGTGGAAGTTTTCACAAAATTGTGAAATTTTCAAAAAGTCAGAAATTTTGCCAAAAACGACTAAGTATCAAGGACTCATCGCGCGAATCGCTCTGGAACTGAAATCGGATGCGCGCACTGACACGCTCCCCTGTCTGGAAGTCTGACACATGTGTGAAAATTTTCTAAGTCCCCAAAAATTTTTTTTTTCAACTTTTTTTCAATTTTCCCCCTGTGGGATATATATTTTACCCACACTTTTGGAGCCCTCCTGGGATGCCCTCTAACATACTAGAACCTCATTTTGTGGAAGTTTTCACAAAATTGTGAAATTTTCAAAAAGTCAGAAATTTTGCCAAAAACGACTAAGTATCAAGGACTCATCGCGCGAATCGCTCTGGAACTGAAATCGGATGCGCGCACTGACACGCTCCCCTGTCTGGAAGTCTGACAAAAGTTGAAAAATTTTCTAAGTCCCCAAAAATTTTTTTTTTCAACTTTTTTTCAATTTTCCCCCTGTGGGATATATATTTTAC
>NW_027371836.1:0-22186 GCF_046119375.1 Phyllobates terribilis
GAAAAAGCAAAAAATTTCAGAATTGCACCTTGCAATGTGGAGATATTACTGTTTGTGCATTTACAATATTCATTGATTTTTGCCATTGAAAAACATGTTTTTCATATACCAGAAATGTTTGAAGCTACTGACTGAATGAAAGGAGCTGGCATCTCACTCTCTTTGAATCTTCTTTATCATGCTAGGATTAACAGGAAAAAGCTAAAAATTTCAGAATTGCACCGTGCAATGTGGAGATATTACTGTTTGTGCATTTACAATATTCATTGATTTTTGCCATTGAAAAACATGTTTTTCATATACCAGAAATGTTTGAAGCTACTGACTGAATGAAAGGAGCTGGCATCTCACTCTCTTTGAATCTTCTTTATCATGCTAGGATTAGCAGGAAAAAGCAAAAAATTTCAGAATTGCACCTTGCAATGTGGAGATATTACTGTTTGTGCATTTACAATATTCATTGATTTTTGCCATTGAAAAACATGTTTTTCATATACCAGAAATGTTTGAAGCTACTGACTGAATGAAAGGAGCTGGCATCTCACTCTCTTTGAATCTTCTTTATCATGCTAGGATTAACAGGAAAAAGCAAAAAATTTCAGAATTGCACCTTGCAATGTGGAGATATTACTGTTTGTGCATTTACAATATTCATTGATTTTTGCCATTGAAAAACATGTTTTTCATATACCAGAAATGTTTGAAGCTACTGACTGAATGAAAGGAGCTGGCATCTCACTCTCTTTGAATCTTCTTTATCATGCTAGGATTAACAGGAAAAAGCTAAAAATTTCAGAATTGCACCGTGCAATGTGGAGATATTACTGTTTGTGCATTTACAATATTCATTGATTTTTGCCATTGAAAAACATGTTTTTCATATACCAGAAATGTTTGAAGCTACTGACTGAAAGGAGCTGGCATCTCACTCTCTTTGAATCTTCTTTATCATGCTAGGATTAACAGGAAAAAGCTAAAAATTTCAGAATTTTACCGTGCAATGTGGAGATATTACTGTTTGTGCATTTACAATATTCATTGATTTTTGCCATTGAAAAACATGTTTTTCATATACCAGAAATGTTTGAAGCTACTGACTGAATGAAAGGAGCTGGCATCTCACTCTCTTTGAATCTTCTTTATCATGCTAGGATTAGCAGGAAAAAGCAAAAAATTTCAGAATTGCACCTTGCAATGTGGAGATATTACTGTTTGTGCATTTACAATATTCATTGATTTTTGCCATTGAAAAACATGTTTTTCATATACCAGAAATGTTTGAAGCTACTGACTGAATGAAAGGAGCTGGCATCTCACTCTCTTTGAATCTTCTTTATCATGCTAGGATTAACAGGAAAAAGCTAAAAATTTCAGAATTGCACCGTGCAATGTGGAGATATTACTGTTTGTGCATTTACAATATTCATTGATTTTTGCCATTGAAAAACATGTTTTTCATATACCAGAAATGTTTGAAGCTACTGACTGAATGAAAGGAGCTGGCATCTCACTCTCTTTGAATCTTCTTTATCATGCTAGGATTAGCAGGAAAAAGCAAAAAATTTCAGAATTGCACCTTGCAATGTGGAGATATTACTGTTTGTGCATTTACAATATTCATTGATTTTTGCCATTGAAAAACATGTTTTTCATATACCAGAAATGTTTGAAGCTACTGACTGAATGAAAGGAGCTGGCATCTCACTCTCTTTGAATCTTCTTTATCATGCTAGGATTAACAGGAAAAAGCAAAAAATTTCAGAATTGCACCTTGCAATGTGGAGATATTACTGTTTGTGCATTTACAATATTCATTGATTTTTGCCATTGAAAAACATGTTTTTCATATACCAGAAATGTTTGAAGCTACTGACTGAATGAAAGGAGCTGGCATCTCACTCTCTTTGAATCTTCTTTATCATGCTAGGATTAACAGGAAAAAGCTAAAAATTTCAGAATTGCACCGTGCAATGTGGAGATATTACTGTTTGTGCATTTACAATATTCATTGATTTTTGCCATTGAAAAACATGTTTTTCATATACCAGAAATGTTTGAAGCTACTGACTGAATGAAAGGAGCTGGCATCTCACTCTCTTTGAATCTTCTTTATCATGCTAGGATTAGCAGGAAAAAGCAAAAAATTTCAGAATTGCACCTTGCAATGTGGAGATATTACTGTTTGTGCATTTACAATATTCATTGATTTTTGCCATTGAAAAACGTTTTTCATATACCAGAAATGTTTGAAGCTACTGACTGAATGAAAGGAGCTGGCATCTCACTCTCTTTGAATCTTCTTTATCATGCTAGGATTAACAGGAAAAAGCAAAAAATTTCAGAATTGCACCTTGCAATGTGGAGATATTACTGTTTGTGCATTTACAATATTCATTGATTTTTGCCATTGAAAAACATGTTTTTCATATACCAGAAATGTTTGAAGCTACTGACTGAATGAAAGGAGCTGGCATCTCACTCTCTTTGAATCTTCTTTATCATGCTAGGATTAACAGGAAAAAGCTAAATATTTCAGAATTGCACCGTGCAATGTGGAGATATTACTGTTTGTGCATTTACAATATTCATTGATTTTTGCCATTGAAAAACATGTTTTTCATATACCAGAAATGTTTGAAGCTACTGACTGAATGAAAGGAGCTGGCATCTCACTCTCTTTGAATCTTCTTTATCATGCTAGGATTAGCAGGAAAAAGCAAAAAATTTCAGAATTGCACCTTGCAATGTGGAGATATTACTGTTTGTGCATTTACAATATTCATTGATTTTTGCCATTGAAAAACATGTTTTTCATATACCAGAAATGTTTGAAGCTACTGACTGAATGAAAGGAGCTGGCATCTCACTCTCTTTGAATCTTCTTTATCATGCTAGGATTAACAGGAAAAAGCTAAAAATTTCAGAATTGCACCGTGCAATGTGGAGATATTACTGTTTGTGCATTTACAATATTCATTGATTTTTGCCATTGAAAAACATGTTTTTCATATACCAGAAATGTTTGAAGCTACTGACTGAATGAAAGGAGCTGGCATCTCACTCTCTTTGAATCTTCTTTATCATGCTAGGATTAGCAGGAAAAAGCAAAAAATTTCAGAATTGCACCTTGCAATGTGGAGATATTACTGTTTGTGCATTTACAATATTCATTGATTTTTGCCATTGAAAAACATGTTTTTCATATACCAGAAATGTTTGAAGCTACTGACTGAATGAAAGGAGCTGGCATCTCACTCTCTTTGAATCTTCTTTATCATGCTAGGATTAACAGGAAAAAGCAAAAAATTTCAGAATTGCACCTTGCAATGTGGAGATATTACTGTTTGTGCATTTACAATATTCATTGATTTTTGCCATTGAAAAACATGTTTTTCATATACCAGAAATGTTTGAAGCTACTGACTGAATGAAAGGAGCTGGCATCTCACTCTCTTTGAATCTTCTTTATCATGCTAGGATTAACAGGAAAAAGCTAAAAATTTCAGAATTGCACCGTGCAATGTGGAGATATTACTGTTTGTGCATTTACAATATTCATTGATTTTTGCCATTGAAAAACATGTTTTTCATATACCAGAAATGTTTGAAGCTACTGACTGAAAGGAGCTGGCATCTCACTCTCTTTGAATCTTCTTTATCATGCTAGGATTAACAGGAAAAAGCTAAAAATTTCAGAATTTTACCGTGCAATGTGGAGATATTACTGTTTGTGCATTTACAATATTCATTGATTTTTGCCATTGAAAAACATGTTTTTCATATACCAGAAATGTTTGAAGCTACTGACTGAATGAAAGGAGCTGGCATCTCACTCTCTTTGAATCTTCTTTATCATGCTAGGATTAGCAGGAAAAAGCAAAAAATTTCAGAATTGCACCTTGCAATGTGGAGATATTACTGTTTGTGCATTTACAATATTCATTGATTTTTGCCATTGAAAAACATGTTTTTCATATACCAGAAATGTTTGAAGCTACTGACTGAATGAAAGGAGCTGGCATCTCACTCTCTTTGAATCTTCTTTATCATGCTAGGATTAACAGGAAAAAGCTAAAAATTTCAGAATTGCACCGTGCAATGTGGAGATATTACTGTTTGTGCATTTACAATATTCATTGATTTTTGCCATTGAAAAACATGTTTTTCATATACCAGAAATGTTTGAAGCTACTGACTGAATGAAAGGAGCTGGCATCTCACTCTCTTTGAATCTTCTTTATCATGCTAGGATTAGCAGGAAAAAGCAAAAAATTTCAGAATTGCACCTTGCAATGTGGAGATATTACTGTTTGTGCATTTACAATATTCATTGATTTTTGCCATTGAAAAACATGTTTTTCATATACCAGAAATGTTTGAAGCTACTGACTGAATGAAAGGAGCTGGCATCTCACTCTCTTTGAATCTTCTTTATCATGCTAGGATTAACAGGAAAAAGCAAAAAATTTCAGAATTGCACCTTGCAATGTGGAGATATTACTGTTTGTGCATTTACAATATTCATTGATTTTTGCCATTGAAAAACATGTTTTTCATATACCAGAAATGTTTGAAGCTACTGACTGAATGAAAGGAGCTGGCATCTCACTCTCTTTGAATCTTCTTTATCATGCTAGGATTAACAGGAAAAAGCTAAAAATTTCAGAATTGCACCGTGCAATGTGGAGATATTACTGTTTGTGCATTTACAATATTCATTGATTTTTGCCATTGAAAAACATGTTTTTCATATACCAGAAATGTTTGAAGCTACTGACTGAATGAAAGGAGCTGGCATCTCACTCTCTTTGAATCTTCTTTATCATGCTAGGATTAGCAGGAAAAAGCAAAAAATTTCAGAATTGCACCTTGCAATGTGGAGATATTACTGTTTGTGCATTTACAATATTCATTGATTTTTGCCATTGAAAAACGTTTTTCATATACCAGAAATGTTTGAAGCTACTGACTGAATGAAAGGAGCTGGCATCTCACTCTCTTTGAATCTTCTTTATCATGCTAGGATTAACAGGAAAAAGCAAAAAATTTCAGAATTGCACCTTGCAATGTGGAGATATTACTGTTTGTGCATTTACAATATTCATTGATTTTTGCCATTGAAAAACATGTTTTTCATATACCAGAAATGTTTGAAGCTACTGACTGAATGAAAGGAGCTGGCATCTCACTCTCTTTGAATCTTCTTTATCATGCTAGGATTAGCAGGAAAAAGCAAAAAATTTCAGAATTGCACCTTGCAATGTGGAGATATTACTGTTTGTGCATTTACAATATTCATTGATTTTTGCCATTGAAAAACATGTTTTTCATATACCAGAAATGTTTGAAGCTACTGACTGAATGAAAGGAGCTGGCATCTCACTCTCTTTGAATCTTCTTTATCATGCTAGGATTAACAGGAAAAAGCAAAAAATTTCAGAATTGCACCTTGCAATGTGGAGATATTACTGTTTGTGCATTTACAATATTCATTGATTTTTGCCATTGAAAAACATGTTTTTCATATACCAGAAATGTTTGAAGCTACTGACTGAATGAAAGGAGCTGGCATCTCACTCTCTTTGAATCTTCTTTATCATGCTAGGATTAACAGGAAAAAGCTAAAAATTTCAGAATTGCACCGTGCAATGTGGAGATATTACTGTTTGTGCATTTACAATATTCATTGATTTTTGCCATTGAAAAACATGTTTTTCATATACCAGAAATGTTTGAAGCTACTGACTGAAAGGAGCTGGCATCTCACTCTCTTTGAATCTTCTTTATCATGCTAGGATTAACAGGAAAAAGCTAAAAATTTCAGAATTTTACCGTGCAATGTGGAGATATTACTGTTTGTGCATTTACAATATTCATTGATTTTTGCCATTGAAAAACATGTTTTTCATATACCAGAAATGTTTGAAGCTACTGACTGAATGAAAGGAGCTGGCATCTCACTCTCTTTGAATCTTCTTTATCATGCTAGGATTAGCAGGAAAAAGCAAAAAATTTCAGAATTGCACCTTGCAATGTGGAGATATTACTGTTTGTGCATTTACAATATTCATTGATTTTTGCCATTGAAAAACATGTTTTTCATATACCAGAAATGTTTGAAGCTACTGACTGAATGAAAGGAGCTGGCATCTCACTCTCTTTGAATCTTCTTTATCATGCTAGGATTAACAGGAAAAAGCTAAAAATTTCAGAATTGCACCGTGCAATGTGGAGATATTACTGTTTGTGCATTTACAATATTCATTGATTTTTGCCATTGAAAAACATGTTTTTCATATACCAGAAATGTTTGAAGCTACTGACTGAATGAAAGGAGCTGGCATCTCACTCTCTTTGAATCTTCTTTATCATGCTAGGATTAGCAGGAAAAAGCAAAAAATTTCAGAATTGCACCTTGCAATGTGGAGATATTACTGTTTGTGCATTTACAATATTCATTGATTTTTGCCATTGAAAAACATGTTTTTCATATACCAGAAATGTTTGAAGCTACTGACTGAATGAAAGGAGCTGGCATCTCACTCTCTTTGAATCTTCTTTATCATGCTAGGATTAACAGGAAAAAGCAAAAAATTTCAGAATTGCACCTTGCAATGTGGAGATATTACTGTTTGTGCATTTACAATATTCATTGATTTTTGCCATTGAAAAACATGTTTTTCATATACCAGAAATGTTTGAAGCTACTGACTGAATGAAAGGAGCTGGCATCTCACTCTCTTTGAATCTTCTTTATCATGCTAGGATTAACAGGAAAAAGCTAAAAATTTCAGAATTGCACCGTGCAATGTGGAGATATTACTGTTTGTGCATTTACAATATTCATTGATTTTTGCCATTGAAAAACATGTTTTTCATATACCAGAAATGTTTGAAGCTACTGACTGAATGAAAGGAGCTGGCATCTCACTCTCTTTGAATCTTCTTTATCATGCTAGGATTAGCAGGAAAAAGCAAAAAATTTCAGAATTGCACCTTGCAATGTGGAGATATTACTGTTTGTGCATTTACAATATTCATTGATTTTTGCCATTGAAAAACGTTTTTCATATACCAGAAATGTTTGAAGCTACTGACTGAATGAAAGGAGCTGGCATCTCACTCTCTTTGAATCTTCTTTATCATGCTAGGATTAACAGGAAAAAGCAAAAAATTTCAGAATTGCACCTTGCAATGTGGAGATATTACTGTTTGTGCATTTACAATATTCATTGATTTTTGCCATTGAAAAACATGTTTTTCATATACCAGAAATGTTTGAAGCTACTGACTGAATGAAAGGAGCTGGCATCTCACTCTCTTTGAATCTTCTTTATCATGCTAGGATTAGCAGGAAAAAGCAAAAAATTTCAGAATTGCACCTTGCAATGTGGAGATATTACTGTTTGTGCATTTACAATATTCATTGATTTTTGCCATTGAAAAACATGTTTTTCATATACCAGAAATGTTTGAAGCTACTGACTGAATGAAAGGAGCTGGCATCTCACTCTCTTTGAATCTTCTTTATCATGCTAGGATTAACAGGAAAAAGCTAAAAATTTCAGAATTGCACCGTGCAATGTGGAGATATTACTGTTTGTGCATTTACAATATTCATTGATTTTTGCCATTGAAAAACATGTTTTTCATATACCAGAAATGTTTGAAGCTACTGACTGAATGAAAGGAGCTGGCATCTCACTCTCTTTGAATCTTCTTTATCATGCTAGGATTAGCAGGAAAAAGCAAAAAATTTCAGAATTGCACCTTGCAATGTGGAGATATTACTGTTTGTGCATTTACAATATTCATTGATTTTTGCCATTGAAAAACATGTTTTTCATATACCAGAAATGTTTGAAGCTACTGACTGAATGAAAGGAGCTGGCATCTCACTCTCTTTGAATCTTCTTTATCATGCTAGGATTAACAGGAAAAAGCAAAAAATTTCAGAATTGCACCTTGCAATGTGGAGATATTACTGTTTGTGCATTTACAATATTCATTGATTTTTGCCATTGAAAAACATGTTTTTCATATACCAGAAATGTTTGAAGCTACTGACTGAATGAAAGGAGCTGGCATCTCACTCTCTTTGAATCTTCTTTATCATGCTAGGATTAACAGGAAAAAGCTAAAAATTTCAGAATTGCACCGTGCAATGTGGAGATATTACTGTTTGTGCATTTACAATATTCATTGATTTTTGCCATTGAAAAACATGTTTTTCATATACCAGAAATGTTTGAAGCTACTGACTGAATGAAAGGAGCTGGCATCTCACTCTCTTTGAATCTTCTTTATCATGCTAGGATTAGCAGGAAAAAGCAAAAAATTTCAGAATTGCACCTTGCAATGTGGAGATATTACTGTTTGTGCATTTACAATATTCATTGATTTTTGCCATTGAAAAACATGTTTTTCATATACCAGAAATGTTTGAAGCTACTGACTGAATGAAAGGAGCTGGCATCTCACTCTCTTTGAATCTTCTTTATCATGCTAGGATTAACAGGAAAAAGCAAAAAATTTCAGAATTGCACCTTGCAATGTGGAGATATTACTGTTTGTGCATTTACAATATTCATTGATTTTTGCCATTGAAAAACATGTTTTTCATATACCAGAAATGTTTGAAGCTACTGACTGAATGAAAGGAGCTGGCATCTCACTCTCTTTGAATCTTCTTTATCATGCTAGGATTAGCAGGAAAAAGCAAAAAATTTCAGAATTGCACCTTGCAATGTGGAGATATTACTGTTTGTGCATTTACAATATTCATTGATTTTTGCCATTGAAAAACATGTTTTTCATATACCAGAAATGTTTGAAGCTACTGACTGAATGAAAGGAGCTGGCATCTCACTCTCTTTGAATCTTCTTTATCATGCTAGGATTAACAGGAAAAAGCAAAAAATTTCAGAATTGCACCTTGCAATGTGGAGATATTACTGTTTGTGCATTTACAATATTCATTGATTTTTGCCATTGAAAAACATGTTTTTCATATACCAGAAATGTTTGAAGCTACTGACTGAATGAAAGGAGCTGGCATCTCACTCTCTTTGAATCTTCTTTATCATGCTAGGATTAGCAGGAAAAAGCAAAAAATTTCAGAATTGCACCTTGCAATGTGGAGATATTACTGTTTGTGCATTTACAATATTCATTGATTTTTGCCATTGAAAAACATGTTTTTCATATACCAGAAATGTTTGAAGCTACTGACTGAATGAAAGGAGCTGGCATCTCACTCTCTTTGAATCTTCTTTATCATGCTAGGATTAACAGGAAAAAGCTAAAAATTTCAGAATTGCACCGTGCAATGTGGAGATATTACTGTTTGTGCATTTACAATATTCATTGATTTTTGCCATTGAAAAACATGTTTTTCATATACCAGAAATGTTTGAAGCTACTGACTGAATGAAAGGAGCTGGCATCTCACTCTCTTTGAATCTTCTTTATCATGCTAGGATTAGCAGGAAAAAGCAAAAAATTTCAGAATTGCACCTTGCAATGTGGAGATATTACTGTTTGTGCATTTACAATATTCATTGATTTTTGCCATTGAAAAACATGTTTTTCATATACCAGAAATGTTTGAAGCTACTGACTGAATGAAAGGAGCTGGCATCTCACTCTCTTTGAATCTTCTTTATCATGCTAGGATTAACAGGAAAAAGCTAAAAATTTCAGAATTGCACCGTGCAATGTGGAGATATTACTGTTTGTGCATTTACAATATTCATTGATTTTTGCCATTGAAAAACATGTTTTTCATATACCAGAAATGTTTGAAGCTACTGACTGAATGAAAGGAGCTGGCATCTCACTCTCTTTGAATCTTCTTTATCATGCAAGGATTAGCAGGAAAAAGCAAAAAATTTCAGAATTGCACCTTGCAATGTGGAGATATTACTGTTTGTGCATTTACAATATTCATTGATTTTTGCCATTGAAAAACATGTTTTTCATATACCAGAAATGTTTGAAGCTACTGACTGAATGAAAGGAGCTGGCATCTCACTCTCTTTGAATCTTCTTTATCATGCTAGGATTAACAGGAAAAAGCAAAAAATTTCAGAATTGCACCTTGCAATGTGGAGATATTACTGTTTGTGCATTTACAATATTCATTGATTTTTGCCATTGAAAAACATGTTTTTCATATACCAGAAATGTTTGAAGCTACTGACTGAATGAAAGGAGCTGGCATCTCACTCTCTTTGAATCTTCTTTATCATGCTAGGATTAACAGGAAAAAGCTAAAAATTTCAGAATTGCACCGTGCAATGTGGAGATATTACTGTTTGTGCATTTACAATATTCATTGATTTTTGCCATTGAAAAACATGTTTTTCATATACCAGAAATGTTTGAAGCTACTGACTGAATGAAAGGAGCTGGCATCTCACTCTCTTTGAATCTTCTTTATCATGCTAGGATTAGCAGGAAAAAGCAAAAAATTTCAGAATTGCACCTTGCAATGTGGAGATATTACTGTTTGTGCATTTACAATATTCATTGATTTTTGCCATTGAAAAACATGTTTTTCATATACCAGAAATGTTTGAAGCTACTGACTGAATGAAAGGAGCTGGCATCTCACTCTCTTTGAATCTTCTTTATCATGCTAGGATTAGCAGGAAAAAGCAAAAAATTTCAGAATTGCACCTTGCAATGTGGAGATATTACTGTTTGTGCATTTACAATATTCATTGATTTTTGCCATTGAAAAACATGTTTTTCATATACCAGAAATGTTTGAAGCTACTGACTGAAAGGAGCTGGCATCTCACTCTCTTTGAATCTTTATCATGCTAGGATTAACAGGAAAAAGCTAAAAATTTCAGAATTTTACCGTGCAATGTGGAGATATTACTGTTTGTGCATTTACAATATTCATTGATTTTTGCCATTGAAAAACATGTTTTTCATATACCAGAAATGTTTGAAGCTACTGACTGAATGAAAGGAGCTGGCATCTCACTCTCTTTGAATCTTCTTTATCATGCTAGGATTAGCAGGAAAAAGCAAAAAATTTCAGAATTGCACCTTGCAATGTGGAGATATTACTGTTTGTGCATTTACAATATTCATTGATTTTTGCCATTGAAAAACATGTTTTTCATATACCAGAAATGTTTGAAGCTACTGACTGAATGAAAGGAGCTGGCATCTCACTCTCTTTGAATCTTCTTTATCATGCTAGGATTAACAGGAAAAAGCTAAAAATTTCAGAATTGCACCGTGCAATGTGGAGATATTACTGTTTGTGCATTTACAATATTCATTGATTTTTGCCATTGAAAAACATGTTTTTCATATACCAGAAATGTTTGAAGCTACTGACTGAATGAAAGGAGCTGGCATCTCACTCTCTTTGAATCTTCTTTATCATGCTAGGATTAACAGGAAAAAGCTAAAAATTTCAGAATTGCACCGTGCAATGTGGAGATATTACTGTTTGTGCATTTACAATATTCATTGATTTTTGCCATTGAAAAACATGTTTTTCATATACCAGAAATGTTTGAAGCTACTGACTGAATGAAAGGAGCTGGCATCTCACTCTCTTTGAATCTTCTTTATCATGCAAGGATTAGCAGGAAAAAGCAAAAAATTTCAGAATTGCACCTTGCAATGTGGAGATATTACTGTTTGTGCATTTACAATATTCATTGATTTTTGCCATTGAAAAACATGTTTTTCATATACCAGAAATGTTTGAAGCTACTGACTGAATGAAAGGAGCTGGCATCTCACTCTCTTTGAATCTTCTTTATCATGCTAGGATTAACAGGAAAAAGCAAAAAATTTCAGAATTGCACCTTGCAATGTGGAGATATTACTGTTTGTGCATTTACAATATTCATTGATTTTTGCCATTGAAAAACATGTTTTTCATATACCAGAAATGTTTGAAGCTACTGACTGAATGAAAGGAGCTGGCATCTCACTCTCTTTGAATCTTCTTTATCATGCTAGGATTAGCAGGAAAAAGCAAAAAATTTCAGAATTGCACCTTGCAATGTGGAGATATTACTGTTTGTGCATTTACAATATTCATTGATTTTTGCCATTGAAAAACATGTTTTTCATATACCAGAAATGTTTGAAGCTACTGACTGAATGAAAGGAGCTGGCATCTCACTCTCTTTGAATCTTCTTTATCATGCAAGGATTAGCAGGAAAAAGCAAAAAATTTCAGAATTGCACCTTGCAATGTGGAGATATTACTGTTTGTGCATTTACAATATTCATTGATTTTTGCCATTGAAAAACATGTTTTTCATATACCAGAAATGTTTGAAGCTACTGACTGAATGAAAGGAGCTGGCATCTCACTCTCTTTGAATCTTCTTTATCATGCTAGGATTAACAGGAAAAAGCAAAAAATTTCAGAATTGCACCTTGCAATGTGGAGATATTACTGTTTGTGCATTTACAATATTCATTGATTTTTGCCATTGAAAAACATGTTTTTCATATACCAGAAATGTTTGAAGCTACTGACTGAATGAAAGGAGCTGGCATCTCACTCTCTTTGAATCTTCTTTATCATGCTAGGATTAACAGGAAAAAGCTAAAAATTTCAGAATTGCACCGTGCAATGTGGAGATATTACTGTTTGTGCATTTACAATATTCATTGATTTTTGCCATTGAAAAACATGTTTTTCATATACCAGAAATGTTTGAAGCTACTGACTGAATGAAAGGAGCTGGCATCTCACTCTCTTTGAATCTTCTTTATCATGCTAGGATTAGCAGGAAAAAGCAAAAAATTTCAGAATTGCACCTTGCAATGTGGAGATATTACTGTTTGTGCATTTACAATATTCATTGATTTTTGCCATTGAAAAACATGTTTTTCATATACCAGAAATGTTTGAAGCTACTGACTGAATGAAAGGAGCTGGCATCTCACTCTCTTTGAATCTTCTTTATCATGCTAGGATTAACAGGAAAAAGCAAAAAATTTCAGAATTGCACCTTGCAATGTGGAGATATTACTGTTTGTGCATTTACAATATTCATTGATTTTTGCCATTGAAAAACATGTTTTTCATATACCAGAAATGTTTGAAGCTACTGACTGAATGAAAGGAGCTGGCATCTCACTCTCTTTGAATCTTCTTTATCATGCTAGGATTAACAGGAAAAAGCTAAAAATTTCAGAATTGCACCGTGCAATGTGGAGATATTACTGTTTGTGCATTTACAATATTCATTGATTTTTGCCATTGAAAAACATGTTTTTCATATACCAGAAATGTTTGAAGCTACTGACTGAAAGGAGCTGGCATCTCACTCTCTTTGAATCTTCTTTATCATGCTAGGATTAACAGGAAAAAGCTAAAAATTTCAGAATTTTACCGTGCAATGTGGAGATATTACTGTTTGTGCATTTACAATATTCATTGATTTTTGCCATTGAAAAACATGTTTTTCATATACCAGAAATGTTTGAAGCTACTGACTGAATGAAAGGAGCTGGCATCTCACTCTCTTTGAATCTTCTTTATCATGCTAGGATTAGCAGGAAAAAGCAAAAAATTTCAGAATTGCACCTTGCAATGTGGAGATATTACTGTTTGTGCATTTACAATATTCATTGATTTTTGCCATTGAAAAACATGTTTTTCATATACCAGAAATGTTTGAAGCTACTGACTGAATGAAAGGAGCTGGCATCTCACTCTCTTTGAATCTTCTTTATCATGCTAGGATTAACAGGAAAAAGCTAAAAATTTCAGAATTGCACCGTGCAATGTGGAGATATTACTGTTTGTGCATTTACAATATTCATTGATTTTTGCCATTGAAAAACATGTTTTTTATATACCAGAAATGTTTGAAGCTACTGACTGAATGAAAGGAGCTGGCATCTCACTCTCTTTGAATCTTCTTTATCATGCTAGGATTAGCAGGAAAAAGCAAAAAATTTCAGAATTGCACCTTGCAATGTGGAGATATTACTGTTTGTGCATTTACAATATTCATTGATTTTTGCCATTGAAAAACATGTTTTTCATATACCAGAAATGTTTGAAGCTACTGACTGAATGAAAGGAGCTGGCATCTCACTCTCTTTGAATCTTCTTTATCATGCTAGGATTAACAGGAAAAAGCAAAAAATTTCAGAATTGCACCTTGCAATGTGGAGATATTACTGTTTGTGCATTTACAATATTCATTGATTTTTGCCATTGAAAAACATGTTTTTCATATACCAGAAATGTTTGAAGCTACTGACTGAATGAAAGGAGCTGGCATCTCACTCTCTTTGAATCTTCTTTATCATGCTAGGATTAACAGGAAAAAGCTAAAAATTTCAGAATTGCACCGTGCAATGTGGAGATATTACTGTTTGTGCATTTACAATATTCATTGATTTTTGCCATTGAAAAACATGTTTTTCATATACCAGAAATGTTTGAAGCTACTGACTGAATGAAAGGAGCTGGCATCTCACTCTCTTTGAATCTTCTTTATCATGCTAGGATTAGCAGGAAAAAGCAAAAAATTTCAGAATTGCACCTTGCAATGTGGAGATATTACTGTTTGTGCATTTACAATATTCATTGATTTTTGCCATTGAAAAACGTTTTTCATATACCAGAAATGTTTGAAGCTACTGACTGAATGAAAGGAGCTGGCATCTCACTCTCTTTGAATCTTCTTTATCATGCTAGGATTAACAGGAAAAAGCAAAAAATTTCAGAATTGCACCTTGCAATGTGGAGATATTACTGTTTGTGCATTTACAATATTCATTGATTTTTGCCTTTGAAAAACATGTTTTTCATATACCAGAAATGTTTGAAGCTACTGACTGAATGAAAGGAGCTGGCATCTCACTCTCTTTGAATCTTCTTTATCATGCTAGGATTAGCAGGAAAAAGCAAAAAATTTCAGAATTGCACCTTGCAATGTGGAGATATTACTGTTTGTGCATTTACAATATTCATTGATTTTTGCCATTGAAAAACATGTTTTTCATATACCAGAAATGTTTGAAGCTACTGACTGAATGAAAGGAGCTGGCATCTCACTCTCTTTGAATCTTCTTTATCATGCTAGGATTAACAGGAAAAAGCTAAAAATTTCAGAATTGCACCGTGCAATGTGGAGATATTACTGTTTGTGCATTTACAATATTCATTGATTTTTGCCATTGAAAAACATGTTTTTCATATACCAGAAATGTTTGAAGCTACTGACTGAATGAAAGGAGCTGGCATCTCACTCTCTTTGAATCTTCTTTATCATGCTAGGATTAGCAGGAAAAAGCAAAAAATTTCAGAATTGCACCTTGCAATGTGGAGATATTACTGTTTGTGCATTTACAATATTCATTGATTTTTGCCATTGAAAAACATGTTTTTCATATACCAGAAATGTTTGAAGCTACTGACTGAATGAAAGGAGCTGGCATCTCACTCTCTTTGAATCTTCTTTATCATGCTAGGATTAACAGGAAAAAGCAAAAAATTTCAGAATTGCACCTTGCAATGTGGAGATATTACTGTTTGTGCATTTACAATATTCATTGATTTTTGCCATTGAAAAACATGTTTTTCATATACCAGAAATGTTTGAAGCTACTGACTGAATGAAAGGAGCTGGCATCTCACTCTCTTTGAATCTTCTTTATCATGCTAGGATTAACAGGAAAAAGCTAAAAATTTCAGAATTGCACCGTGCAATGTGGAGATATTACTGTTTGTGCATTTACAATATTCATTGATTTTTGCCATTGAAAAACATGTTTTTCATATACCAGAAATGTTTGAAGCTACTGACTGAATGAAAGGAGCTGGCATCTCACTCTCTTTGAATCTTCTTTATCATGCTAGGATTAGCAGGAAAAAGCAAAAAATTTCAGAATTGCACCTTGCAATGTGGAGATATTACTGTTTGTGCATTTACAATATTCATTGATTTTTGCCATTGAAAAACATGTTTTTCATATACCAGAAATGTTTGAAGCTACTGACTGAATGAAAGGAGCTGGCATCTCACTCTCTTTGAATCTTCTTTATCATGCTAGGATTAACAGGAAAAAGCAAAAAATTTCAGAATTGCACCTTGCAATGTGGAGATATTACTGTTTGTGCATTTACAATATTCATTGATTTTTGCCATTGAAAAACATGTTTTTCATATACCAGAAATGTTTGAAGCTACTGACTGAATGAAAGGAGCTGGCATCTCACTCTCTTTGAATCTTCTTTATCATGCTAGGATTAGCAGGAAAAAGCAAAAAATTTCAGAATTGCACCTTGCAATGTGGAGATATTACTGTTTGTGCATTTACAATATTCATTGATTTTTGCCATTGAAAAACATGTTTTTCATATACCAGAAATGTTTGAAGCTACTGACTGAATGAAAGGAGCTGGCATCTCACTCTCTTTGAATCTTCTTTATCATGCAAGGATTAGCAGGAAAAAGCAAAAAATTTCAGAATTGCACCTTGCAATGTGGAGATATTACTGTTTGTGCATTTACAATATTCATTGATTTTTGCCATTGAAAAACATGTTTTTCATATACCAGAAATGTTTGAAGCTACTGACTGAATGAAAGGAGCTGGCATCTCACTCTCTTTGAATCTTCTTTATCATGCTAGGATTAACAGGAAAAAGCAAAAAATTTCAGAATTGCACCTTGCAATGTGGAGATATTACTGTTTGTGCATTTACAATATTCATTGATTTTTGCCATTGAAAAACATGTTTTTCATATACCAGAAATGTTTGAAGCTACTGACTGAATGAAAGGAGCTGGCATCTCACTCTCTTTGAATCTTCTTTATCATGCTAGGATTAACAGGAAAAAGCTAAAAATTTCAGAATTGCACCGTGCAATGTGGAGATATTACTGTTTGTGCATTTACAATATTCATTGATTTTTGCCATTGAAAAACATGTTTTTCATATACCAGAAATGTTTGAAGCTACTGACTGAATGAAAGGAGCTGGCATCTCACTCTCTTTGAATCTTCTTTATCATGCTAGGATTAGCAGGAAAAAGCAAAAAATTTCAGAATTGCACCTTGCAATGTGGAGATATTACTGTTTGTGCATTTACAATATTCATTGATTTTTGCCATTGAAAAACATGTTTTTCATATACCAGAAATGTTTGAAGCTACTGACTGAATGAAAGGAGCTGGCATCTCACTCTCTTTGAATCTTCTTTATCATGCTAGGATTAACAGGAAAAAGCAAAAAATTTCAGAATTGCACCTTGCAATGTGGAGATATTACTGTTTGTGCATTTACAATATTCATTGATTTTTGCCATTGAAAAACATGTTTTTCATATACCAGAAATGTTTGAAGCTACTGACTGAATGAAAGGAGCTGGCATCTCACTCTCTTTGAATCTTCTTTATCATGCTAGGATTAACAGGAAAAAGCTAAAAATTTCAGAATTGCACCGTGCAATGTGGAGATATTACTGTTTGTGCATTTACAATATTCATTGATTTTTGCCATTGAAAAACATGTTTTTCATATACCAGAAATGTTTGAAGCTACTGACTGAAAGGAGCTGGCATCTCACTCTCTTTGAATCTTCTTTATCATGCTAGGATTAACAGGAAAAAGCTAAAAATTTCAGAATTTTACCGTGCAATGTGGAGATATTACTGTTTGTGCATTTACAATATTCATTGATTTTTGCCATTGAAAAACATGTTTTTCATATACCAGAAATGTTTGAAGCTACTGACTGAATGAAAGGAGCTGGCATCTCACTCTCTTTGAATCTTCTTTATCATGCTAGGATTAGCAGGAAAAAGCAAAAAATTTCAGAATTGCACCTTGCAATGTGGAGATATTACTGTTTGTGCATTTACAATATTCATTGATTTTTGCCATTGAAAAACATGTTTTTCATATACCAGAAATGTTTGAAGCTACTGACTGAATGAAAGGAGCTGGCATCTCACTCTCTTTGAATCTTCTTTATCATGCTAGGATTAACAGGAAAAAGCTAAAAATTTCAGAATTGCACCGTGCAATGTGGAGATATTACTGTTTGTGCATTTACAATATTCATTGATTTTTGCCATTGAAAAACATGTTTTTCATATACCAGAAATGTTTGAAGCTACTGACTGAATGAAAGGAGCTGGCATCTCACTCTCTTTGAATCTTCTTTATCATGCTAGGATTAGCAGGAAAAAGCAAAAAATTTCAGAATTGCACCTTGCAATGTGGAGATATTACTGTTTGTGCATTTACAATATTCATTGATTTTTGCCATTGAAAAACATGTTTTTCATATACCAGAAATGTTTGAAGCTACTGACTGAATGAAAGGAGCTGGCATCTCACTCTCTTTGAATCTTCTTTATCATGCTAGGATTAACAGGAAAAAGCAAAAAATTTCAGAATTGCACCTTGCAATGTGGAGATATTACTGTTTGTGCATTTACAATATTCATTGATTTTTGCCATTGAAAAACATGTTTTTCATATACCAGAAATGTTTGAAGCTACTGACTGAATGAAAGGAGCTGGCATCTCACTCTCTTTGAATCTTCTTTATCATGCTAGGATTAACAGGAAAAAGCTAAAAATTTCAGAATTGCACCGTGCAATGTGGAGATATTACTGTTTGTGCATTTACAATATTCATTGATTTTTGCCATTGAAAAACATGTTTTTCATATACCAGAAATGTTTGAAGCTACTGACTGAATGAAAGGAGCTGGCATCTCACTCTCTTTGAATCTTCTTTATCATGCTAGGATTAGCAGGAAAAAGCAAAAAATTTCAGAATTGCACCTTGCAATGTGGAGATATTACTGTTTGTGCATTTACAATATTCATTGATTTTTGCCATTGAAAAACGTTTTTCATATACCAGAAATGTTTGAAGCTACTGACTGAATGAAAGGAGCTGGCATCTCACTCTCTTTGAATCTTCTTTATCATGCTAGGATTAACAGGAAAAAGCAAAAAATTTCAGAATTGCACCTTGCAATGTGGAGATATTACTGTTTGTGCATTTACAATATTCATTGATTTTTGCCATTGAAAAACATGTTTTTCATATACCAGAAATGTTTGAAGCTACTGACTGAATGAAAGGAGCTGGCATCTCACTCTCTTTGAATCTTCTTTATCATGCTAGGATTAGCAGGAAAAAGCAAAAAATTTCAGAATTGCACCTTGCAATGTGGAGATATTACTGTTTGTGCATTTACAATATTCATTGATTTTTGCCATTGAAAAACATGTTTTTCATATACCAGAAATGTTTGAAGCTACTGACTGAATGAAAGGAGCTGGCATCTCACTCTCTTTGAATCTTCTTTATCATGCTAGGATTAACAGGAAAAAGCTAAAAATTTCAGAATTGCACCGTGCAATGTGGAGATATTACTGTTTGTGCATTTACAATATTCATTGATTTTTGCCATTGAAAAACATGTTTTTCATATACCAGAAATGTTTGAAGCTACTGACTGAATGAAAGGAGCTGGCATCTCACTCTCTTTGAATCTTCTTTATCATGCTAGGATTAGCAGGAAAAAGCAAAAAATTTCAGAATTGCACCTTGCAATGTGGAGATATTACTGTTTGTGCATTTACAATATTCATTGATTTTTGCCATTGAAAAACATGTTTTTCATATACCAGAAATGTTTGAAGCTACTGACTGAATGAAAGGAGCTGGCATCTCACTCTCTTTGAATCTTCTTTATCATGCTAGGATTAACAGGAAAAAGCAAAAAATTTCAGAATTGCACCTTGCAATGTGGAGATATTACTGTTTGTGCATTTACAATATTCATTGATTTTTGCCATTGAAAAACATGTTTTTCATATACCAGAAATGTTTGAAGCTACTGACTGAATGAAAGGAGCTGGCATCTCACTCTCTTTGAATCTTCTTTATCATGCTAGGATTAACAGGAAAAAGCTAAAAATTTCAGAATTGCACCGTGCAATGTGGAGATATTACTGTTTGTGCATTTACAATATTCATTGATTTTTGCCATTGAAAAACATGTTTTTCATATACCAGAAATGTTTGAAGCTACTGACTGAATGAAAGGAGCTGGCATCTCACTCTCTTTGAATCTTCTTTATCATGCTAGGATTAGCAGGAAAAAGCAAAAAATTTCAGAATTGCACCTTGCAATGTGGAGATATTACTGTTTGTGCATTTACAATATTCATTGATTTTTGCCATTGAAAAACATGTTTTTCATATACCAGAAATGTTTGAAGCTACTGACTGAATGAAAGGAGCTGGCATCTCACTCTCTTTGAATCTTCTTTATCATGCTAGGATTAACAGGAAAAAGCAAAAAATTTCAGAATTGCACCTTGCAATGTGGAGATATTACTGTTTGTGCATTTACAATATTCATTGATTTTTGCCATTGAAAAACATGTTTTTCATATACCAGAAATGTTTGAAGCTACTGACTGAATGAAAGGAGCTGGCATCTCACTCTCTTTGAATCTTCTTTATCATGCTAGGATTAGCAGGAAAAAGCAAAAAATTTCAGAATTGCACCTTGCAATGTGGAGATATTACTGTTTGTGCATTTACAATATTCATTGATTTTTGCCATTGAAAAACATGTTTTTCATATACCAGAAATGTTTGAAGCTACTGACTGAATGAAAGGAGCTGGCATCTCACTCTCTTTGAATCTTCTTTATCATGCTAGGATTAACAGGAAAAAGCAAAAAATTTCAGAATTGCACCTTGCAATGTGGAGATATTACTGTTTGTGCATTTACAATATTCATTGATTTTTGCCATTGAAAAACATGTTTTTCATATACCAGAAATGTTTGAAGCTACTGACTGAATGAAAGGAGCTGGCATCTCACTCTCTTTGAATCTTCTTTATCATGCTAGGATTAGCAGGAAAAAGCAAAAAATTTCAGAATTGCACCTTGCAATGTGGAGATATTACTGTTTGTGCATTTACAATATTCATTGATTTTTGCCATTGAAAAACATGTTTTTCATATACCAGAAATGTTTGAAGCTACTGACTGAATGAAAGGAGCTGGCATCTCACTCTCTTTGAATCTTCTTTATCATGCTAGGATTAACAGGAAAAAGCTAAAAATTTCAGAATTGCACCGTGCAATGTGGAGATATTACTGTTTGTGCATTTACAATATTCATTGATTTTTGCCATTGAAAAACATGTTTTTCATATACCAGAAATGTTTGAAGCTACTGACTGAATGAAAGGAGCTGGCATCTCACTCTCTTTGAATCTTCTTTATCATGCTAGGATTAGCAGGAAAAAGCAAAAAATTTCAGAATTGCACCTTGCAATGTGGAGATATTACTGTTTGTGCATTTACAATATTCATTGATTTTTGCCATTGAAAAACATGTTTTTCATATACCAGAAATGTTTGAAGCTACTGACTGAATGAAAGGAGCTGGCATCTCACTCTCTTTGAATCTTCTTTATCATGCTAGGATTAACAGGAAAAAGCTAAAAATTTCAGAATTGCACCGTGCAATGTGGAGATATTACTGTTTGTGCATTTACAATATTCATTGATTTTTGCCATTGAAAAACATGTTTTTCATATACCAGAAATGTTTGAAGCTACTGACTGAATGAAAGGAGCTGGCATCTCACTCTCTTTGAATCTTCTTTATCATGCAAGGATTAGCAGGAAAAAGCAAAAAATTTCAGAATTGCACCTTGCAATGTGGAGATATTACTGTTTGTGCATTTACAATATTCATTGATTTTTGCCATTGAAAAACATGTTTTTCATATACCAGAAATGTTTGAAGCTACTGACTGAATGAAAGGAGCTGGCATCTCACTCTCTTTGAATCTTCTTTATCATGCTAGGATTAACAGGAAAAAGCAAAAAATTTCAGAATTGCACCTTGCAATGTGGAGATATTACTGTTTGTGCATTTACAATATTCATTGATTTTTGCCATTGAAAAACATGTTTTTCATATACCAGAAATGTTTGAAGCTACTGACTGAATGAAAGGAGCTGGCATCTCACTCTCTTTGAATCTTCTTTATCATGCTAGGATTAACAGGAAAAAGCTAAAAATTTCAGAATTGCACCGTGCAATGTGGAGATATTACTGTTTGTGCATTTACAATATTCATTGATTTTTGCCATTGAAAAACATGTTTTTCATAT
>NW_027371837.1:0-22169 GCF_046119375.1 Phyllobates terribilis
GTGCGGATACTTGCATGTGTATATTAAATAAGAATTGACTCCAAGGCTAGGACCAAACCTTTGTGTTTAAAGGACTTTTTAGGGCCCTTCTTAGCATTTTCAGTGCTACGCTTTGTGTAAGCTATTTAAACAGGACATAATTTAAGGAGAATATCAGTTTTGGGGATTGATTGTGAAAGTTAAATTCTTTCTGTCCTGAGCTCTAGGAATGTTTTAAATTTCAATCTTTGGTTTACAAGACCAATGCTTTGAGGCGTTAAGCTACTAGGGCATAGCTTTTACTTGGACTTGCACCAAGAAGTGCTGAACCCTAAAACCAGAGGAAAGCTATTTTCCTTTAAAAGCATAATACACTGTATATATATATATATATATATATATATATAGTTTTTACTTTTATGTCACTCTTACTTGTTTGGGAAAGGGAGGGGTAAAAGAATTTAAGATAAACTGTGTTAAATCGGGGGAGGGGGAGGCATGAGGCCCCATAGAAATTTATTATAGGACTTTTGATTCCGGGGGGTTGCAAAAGAAAACTATGGTAAAAGCTGTGGGGGGGGGGGGGGGGTTGACAAAAAAAAAGGAAATAAGCGCGCGCGCACAAATTAAAAATTTTTGTCGTTGGGTTTAGTCACAGGTGGGGTTTTTTAAAAAAATAGATTAGTGACTCCCGGGAGGGGGGAAATAGGAATTATGGGAAACTAGGACAGGGCTAAAAATTGCTATGTCTAACAAGCATTCATTTATAGGGTATCATATTCTTATGTTAAAGAACCACGCTTGCATGAAATAGGACAACCTTATTAATGTGCCATTACCCCACTGAGAGATGCCAAATGAAAGGACCCCAAAAAAAAATCTACCAATGCCTTTTAAATTTCAACCGATGAAGGAGTCACGGTCTCTGCCGGGACCTGACCTCATAGGAGGGATACCCTTTAGAAAGCGATCGCCGGCCGATTAATCAAGTAAAGTCCATAGATTCACATCCGTCAAATGTTTCCTGAAGCGGGCTTAAGGGTCAACTTGTGTTAGGTCCCTTGGAAGATTCAGAACTACCAAGTCCTAGACTTCTTTTAGGCCGCTTTAAGGTACGATAGAGATGTGTTCATATGCTCGATGGTTATTTCTTAGGGAATTTGAAAGAAATATTCATGTTTTTAATTAATGCAAGGGTATAATACATGTTATGTTTAAGTACGTAGTCCATGGATGGTTATTATTCAAGTTAAATTATAGAAGTATGCGGACTCTTTTTAAATAGAGAAGGCTCAGTTCAAAATTTAAAGTAATTATTTAAGTGGATGAAAAGGGGATTAAATTTGTATGTGAAGTTATAGTTAGTTGAGTTTTGCTTAGGTATTTTTTTTTCATATTTATGTTTTAGTGACGGCTGAGATAGCTCAATTATTTGATGGTTTGTCTTATTTTCATGAATTTTTTGGTCTAAACAATTGGACTGAATGGTATGATAGATATTCAAGCTCGAAAATTCAAAATGCAGGCTCTATTTTTAAAGTTTGTCTTTATATTATAAATATATTACCCGCCTTCGTGAATTGTCATGGGAGATGCGTGCATTAAATGGTTTATTTACGGTTATGAGGATATTTCAAATGTTTATTTATCTTGTGCTATTTGATGAGATATGCAAGGGGTAATAAAATGAATGCTCTATTATACATAGTATGTTTATAATACAGGCATAATAGGAGGAAGTATAAAGGTATATGGAATAATGCACTCTTTTTAGAGGAATTGTATAATAATAATTTAGAAGGTATGCGGGGGGTAATAAAATGAATGCTCTATTATACATAGTATGTTTATAATACAGGCATAATAGGAGGAAGTATAAAGGTATATGGAATAATGCACTCTTTTTAGAGGAATTGTATAATAATAATTTAGAAGGTATGCGGGGGGTAATAAAATGAATGCTCTATTATACATAGTATGTTTATAATACAGGCATAATAGGAGGAAGTATAAAGGTATATGGAATAATGCACTCTTTTTAGAGGAATTGTATAATAATAATTTAGAAGGTATGCGGGGGGTAATAAAATGAATGCTCTATTATACATAGTATGTTTATAATACAGGCATAATAGGAGGAAGTATAAAGGTATATGGAATAATGCACTCTTTTTAGAGGAATTGTATAATAATAATTTAGAAGGTATGCGGGGGGGGGGGGGAAAGAAAGGAAGAAGATATAGAGGGCCCCATAGAAATTTATTATAGGACTTTTGATTCCGGGGGGTTGCAAAAGAAAACTATAGTAAAAGCTGGGGGGAGGCATGAGGCCCCATAGAAATTTATTATAGGACTTTTGATTCCGGGGGGGGTTGCAAAAGAAAACTATAGTAAAAGCTGGGGGGGGAGGGGGAGGCATGAGGCCCCATAGAAATTTATTATAGGACTTTTGATTCCGGGGGGTTGCAAAAGAAAACTATGGTAAAAGCTGTGGGGGGGGGGGGGGGGGGGGTTGACAAAAAAAAAAAGGAAATAAGCGCGCGCGCACAAATTAAAAATTTTTGTCGTTGGGTTTAGTCACAGGTGGGGTTTTTTAAAAAAATAGATTAGTGACTCCCGGGAGGGGGGAAATAGGAATTATGGGAAACTAGGACAGGGCTAAAAATTGCTATGTCTAACAAGCATTCATTTATAGGGTATCATATTCTTATGTTAAAGAACCACGCTTGCATGAAATAGGACAACCTTATTAATGTGCCATTACCCCACTGAGAGATGCCAAATGAAAGGACCCCAAAAAAAAATCTACCAATGCCTCTTAAATTTCAACCGATGAAGGAGTCACGGTCTCTGCCGGGACCTGACCTCATAGGAGGGATACCCTTTAGAAAGCGATCGCCGGCCGATTAATCAAGTAAAGTCCATAGATTCACATCCGTCAAATGTTTCCTGAAGCGGGCTTAAGGGTCAACTTGTGTTAGGTCCCTTGGAAGATTCAGAACTACCAAGTCCTAGACTTCTTTTAGGCCGCTTTAAGGTACGATAGAGATGTGTTCATATGCTCGATGGTTATTTCTTAGGGAATTTGAAAGAAATATTCATGTTTTTAATTAATGCAAGGGTATAATACATGTTATGTTTAAGTACGTAGTCCATGGATGGTTATTATTCAAGTTAAATTATAGAAGTATGCGGACTCTTTTTAAATAGAGAAGGCTCAGTTCAAAATTTAAAGTAATTATTTAAGTGGATGAAAAGGGGATTAAATTTGTATGTGAAGTTATAGTTAGTTGAGTTTTGCTTAGGTATTTTTTTTTCATATTTATGTTTTAGTGACGGCTGAGATAGCTCAATTATTTGATGGTTTGTCTTATTTTCATGAATTTTTTGGTTTAAACAATTGGACTGAATGGTATGATAGATATTCAAGCTCGAAAATTCAAAATGCAGGCTCTATTTTTAAAGTTTGTCTTTATATTATAAATATATTACCCGCCTTCGTGAATTGTCATGGGAGATGCGTGCATTAAATGGTTTATTTACGGTTATGAGGATATTTCAAATGTTTATTTATCTTGTGCTATTTGATGAGATATGCAAGGGGTAATAAAATGAATGCTCTATTATACATAGTATGTTTATAATACAGGCATAATAGGAGGAAGTATAAAGGTATATGGAATAATGCACTCTTTTTAGAGGAATTGTATAATAATAATTTAGAAGGTATGCGGGGGGTAATAAAATGAATGCTCTATTATACATAGTATGTTTATAATACAGGCATAATAGGAGGAAGTATAAAGGTATATGGAATAATGCACTCTTTTTAGAGGAATTGTATAATAATAATTTAGAAGGTATGCGGGGGGTAATAAAATGAATGCTCTATTATACATAGTATGTTTATAATACAGGCATAATAGGAGGAAGTATAAAGGTATATGGAATAATGCACTCTTTTTAGAGGAATTGTATAATAATAATTTAGAAGGGGGGGAAGAAAGGAAGAAGATATAGAGGGCCCCATAGAAATTTATTATAGGACTTTTGATTCCGGGGGGTTGCAAAAGAAAACTATAGTAAAAGCTGGGGGGAGGCATGAGGCCCCATAGAAATTTATTATAGGACTTTTGATTCCGGGGGGGTTGCAAAAGAAAACTATGGTAAAAGCTGTGGGGGGGGGGGGGGGGGGGGAGGCATGAGGCCCCATAGAAATTTATTATAGGACTTTTGATTCCGGGGGGTTGCAAAAGAAAACTATGGTAAAAGCTGTGGGGGGGGGGAGGCATGAGGCCCCATAGAAATTTATTATAGGACTTTTGATTCCGGGGGGTTGCAAAAGAAAACTATGGTAAAAGCTGTGGGGGGGGGGGGGGGGGGGTTGACAAAAAAAAAGGAAATAAGCGCGCGCGCACAAATTAAAAATTTTTGTCGTTGGGTTTAGTCACAGGTGGGGTTTTTTAAAAAAATAGATTAGTGACTCCCGGGAGGGGGGAAATAGGAATTATGGGAAACTAGGACAGGGCTAAAAATTGCTATGTCTAACAAGCATTCATTTATAGGGTATCATATTCTTATGTTAAAGAACCACGCTTGCATGAAATAGGACAACCTTATTAATGTGCCATTACCCCACTGAGAGATGCCAAATGAAAGGACCCCAAAAAAAAATCTACCAATGCCTCTTAAATTTCAACCGATGAAGGAGTCACGGTCTCTGCCGGGACCTGACCTCATAGGAGGGATACCCTTTAGAAAGCGATCGCCGGCCGATTAATCAAGTAAAGTCCATAGATTCACATCCGTCAAATGTTTCCTGAAGCGGGCTTAAGGGTCAACTTGTGTTAGGTCCCTTGGAAGATTCAGAACTACCAAGTCCTAGACTTCTTTTAGGCCGCTTTAAGGTACGATAGAGATGTGTTCATATGCTCGATGGTTATTTCTTAGGGAATTTGAAAGAAATATTCATGTTTTTAATTAATGCAAGGGTATAATACATGTTATGTTTAAGTACGTAGTCCATGGATGGTTATTATTCAAGTTAAATTATAGAAGTATGCGGACTCTTTTTAAATAGAGAAGGCTCAGTTCAAAATTTAAAGTAATTATTTAAGTGGATGAAAAGGGGATTAAATTTGTATGTGAAGTTATAGTTAGTTGAGTTTTGCTTAGGTATTTTTTTTTCATATTTATGTTTTAGTGACGGCTGAGATAGCTCAATTATTTGATGGTTTGTCTTATTTTCATGAATTTTTTGGTCTAAACAATTGGACTGAATGGTATGATAGATATTCAAGCTCGAAAATTCAAAATGCAGGCTCTATTTTTAAAGTTTGTCTTTATATTATAAATATATTACCCGCCTTCGTGAATTGTCATGGGAGATGCGTGCATTAAATGGTTTATTTACGGTTATGAGGATATTTCAAATGTTTATTTATCTTGTGCTATTTGATGAGATATGCAAGGGGTAATAAAATGAATGCTCTATTATACATAGTATGTTTATAATACAGGCATAATAGGAGGAAGTATAAAGGTATATGGAATAATGCACTCTTTTTAGAGGAATTGTATAATAATAATTTAGAAGGTATGCGGGGGGTAATAAAATGAATGCTCTATTATACATAGTATGTTTATAATACAGGCATAATAGGAGGAAGTATAAAGGTATATGGAATAATGCACTCTTTTTAGAGGAATTGTATAATAATAATTTAGAAGGTATGCGGGGGGTAATAAAATGAATGCTCTATTATACATAGTATGTTTATAATACAGGCATAATAGGAGGAAGTATAAAGGTATATGGAATAATGCACTCTTTTTAGAGGAATTGTATAATAATAATTTAGAAGGTATGCGGGGGGTAATAAAATGAATGCTCTATTATACATAGTATGTTTATAATACAGGCATAATAGGAGGAAGTATAAAGGTATATGGAATAATGCACTCTTTTTAGAGGAATTGTATAATAATAATTTAGAAGGTGGGGGGAGGGGGGGAGTAGACAACTGCTGCTTAAAAGTGATTTTTAAAAGTGAGGTGGTTTTCTAAAATTCCTAGTGTAGGAATGAAGAGGATGAAGATGGAGAAGTAGATGATGGAAGCAAGTTGACCAATTAAAATGAAAGGGTCTTCCACTGGTTGCCCACCAATTCAGGTTAAAATAAGTGTGTTGGCAATTAGGGCTCAAAAGAAAATTTTAGTGAGAGGACGAAAGATAAGAGCGCGCTGGTGCGAGGTGTGAAGAATGGGAAGAAGAAAAAGTACAATGATAGAACAAAGTAGGGCTAAAACGCCTCCTAATTTGTTAGGGATAGAGCGAAGAATGGCGTATGCGAAGAGAAAGTATCATTCCGGCTTAATATGAGGTGGGGTGACTAGGGGGTTTGCTGGAGTGAAATTGTCAGGATCACCTAAGAGATTAGGGGTAAATGTTGAAAGGGCAGTTAAAAGAGCAATTAGAATAGCGAATCCAAGGGCGTCTTTATAGGAAAAATAAGTGTGAAATGGAACTTTGTCTGGATTTGAGTTTAATCCGGTGGGATTGGAGGATCCGGTTTGATGGAGAAAGAGAAGATGAAGAATAGACACCCCTGCAACGACAAAAGGAAGGAGGAAGTGGAAGGTAAAAAATCGTGTTAGCGTGGCGTTGTCGACCGAGAAGCCGCCTCAAATTCACTGAACCAGGTTGGTGCCAATATAAGGGGCGGCGGAGAGAAGATTAGTGATTACTGTAGCCCCCCAAAATGATATTTGTCCTCAAGGAAGAACATAGCCTACGAATGCAGTAGCTATAACTAGAAAAAACAGGATTACTCCAATATTTCAAGTCTCTTTAAATAGAAAAGAGCCGTAATACATGCCCCGGCCAATGTGGAGGTAAATGCAGATAAAAAAAAAGGATGCCCCGTTGGCATGTAAATTACGAAGAAGCCATCCGTTGTTTACATCTCGGCAGATGTGGGCGACAGAGGAGAAGGCTATGGTGGTATCTGCAGTATAGTGTATAGCTAGGAAAAGGCCCGTAATGATTTGGGCAATTAGGCAAAGGCCTAGAAGAGAGCCAAAGTTTCACCATGTGGAGATGTTGGATGGGGATGGTAGGTCGATAAAAGAGTTGTTAATGATTTTTAGAACAGGGTGGGTTTTACGTAAAATTGGGGCCATTAGTTTTTGTAGTTGAATACAACAGCAGTTTTTCAGACTGTGAGTCCGGGTTAGAACCCTGGCAAGAATAGATGAATTTTATTTTTGAA
The DNA here is from genome assembly GCF_046119375.1 of Phyllobates terribilis. Classification (NCBI taxonomy): domain Eukaryota; kingdom Metazoa; phylum Chordata; class Amphibia; order Anura; family Dendrobatidae; genus Phyllobates; species Phyllobates terribilis. Next base: position 7,251 of record NW_027371837.1, read on the forward strand.
GTTGGGTTAATTGGGGGTTTATTAGCGGTGGCTTCTAATCCGTCACCTTTTTATGCGGCTTTTGGATTAGTAAGTTCAGCTGGAGTTGGGTGTTTAATTTTAATGGAAGGTGGGGTGTCATTTTTGTCACTAGTTCTATTCTTAGTTTATTTAGGTGGGATAATAGTAGTGTTTGCTTATTCGGCTGCATTAGTTGCGGAACCACATCCGGAGGCGTGGGGAAGTTTTGGGGTGGTAATATATTCATCAATTTTTATTTTTTTAGTGGGGCTATGATGGGTAATTGGGGGTGGAGAATACGAAGTTGAATCAAAACTGGAACAGGTGGCCTATGGGGGGGAGTGATTTGGGGTTTCGGTGTTATTTACGTGAGGGGGAGGATTATTAATAATTGTTGGGTGGGCTCTTTTATTGACATTATTTGGGGTGTTAGAAGTGGTTCGGGGCCATTATAGTGGGTCCTTACGAGCTGTAAGATAATAAGGCTGATTGCAGAGGAAACAGTTAGAATTGATAAATAAGTTTTAATTAGGCCTTGTTGGATTTCTTGATTTTTTATGATTGGGGGAAGTTGTAGTACTGTTAGACCCTTAGGGCCAATCTTCTCCAACCATAAGGTGTCAATGAGGTTTGAAGAGATTTGTAAGCTAAAATTTAGGAAACATGATGGAATTAATCGGTGGAAAATGGATGGAAAAAAGGACGTGTTGATGGACTTGGAGAAGTTCTGGGCTGAGATCTTAGTTCATGAGATCTGAGCTAGGTCGAGAGCAATAATAAATCCTAAGATTGAAACGGTTAAAGCAGAAATTTTTAGGTAGGTTGGTATTGTAAGTGTCTGGGGGGAGGGGGGGATAATAATTTGATAAATTAATAAACCTGAAATTACACTACCTAGTGCCAGACGTTTAATTGGGTTAATGGCGATAGAAATGTTTTCATTAAAATACATTAATGGGTTAAATCGGGGATGATGTATAGATGAGAAATAAATTACGCGGAGGCTGTAAACGGCTGTGAAAGATGTAGCGAGCAATGTAATAACTAGGGCTCAAGCATTTGTATTAGAAGTGTTGATTGCTTCAATTACAGCGTCTTTAGAAAAGAATCCTGCTAAGTAAGGGGTGCCCATTAAGGCAAGACTGCCGATGGTGATGCAGGTGGTAGTCACCGGGAGAGATTTTTGAAGACCTCCTATTTTTCGAATATCTTGTTCATCATTCAGATTATGAATGATGGAGCCTGAGCATAAAAATAATATTGCTTTGAAGAAAGCGTGAGTACAAATGTGGAAAAATGCTAGATGGGGAAGGTTAAGTCCGACTGCTACTACTATAAGACCAAGTTGACTAGATGTTGAGAAGGCAACGATTTTTTTAATGTCATTTTGAGTTAGAGCGCAAGTTGCGGCGAATGCAGTGGAAATAGCCCCGAGGCATAAACAGGTGGTGAGGGCAAGCTGGTTATCTTTGATGAGGGGATGAATACGAATAAGAAGAAAGACACCGGCTACTACTATGGTACTAGAGTGAAGGAGAGCAGAGACGGGGGTGGGCCCTTCCATGGCTGAAGCAAGTCAAGGGTGAAGCCCAAATTGGGCAGATTTACTTGCGGCGGCAACAATAAAGGCGATAATTACAGGGGTAGGGGTGTCTATTGAGAGGACAAAATTTAATTCAGTTGAGTCAAAAGAGGAGACGAGTCAAAAGATAGCGTATAGAAAGCCAATGTCCCCAATTCGGTTGTATAATACAGCTTGTAAGGCAGCTGCACCAGCGTTGCTACGGGTAAAGTATCAGCCAATTAAAAGGTAGGATATGATTCCAACTCCCTCTCAGCCGATGAAAAGGGCTAAAAAGTTTCCTGCTGAGACTAGAAGTATTATGGCCAGAAGAAAAATAAGAAGATATTTGAAAAAAAGTTGGATTTTAGGATCATCGTGTATGTACCATAGAGAATATTCAACAATACTTCAGGAGACTAGAAGGGCAATGGGAATAAATAATATCGAATATTGATCTAATTGAAGAGAGAAATTTAAGGGTGAAGATAGAATATTAAATCACTTTCATGTGATGGAGGCTGTTTGAAACTCCCCGTTAACCAGCATGAAAAGTGGGGGGGAGGAGGTAAAGAAAGCTAATATTACAGCTTTTTTTGTATTGAGGTGAAAATTAATAGATGTTGGGGTAAGAAGGGGAAATAAGAGGATTATTATGCTTAGTAAATAGGATGTAGAAATTATTGGTATGTTCATTGCCTAAAAGGTAATATTAATTAACATTTGGCTTGAGTTAGCCGTGGAGTTGAGCCACGGAGGCGAGGAATTAGCAGTTCTCGTTAAGTCTCTTACAAACTCGGCGGACAAGGGATAATTAGTCCCTATCTCTAGAGTCACAGACTAGAATTTTAATAAACTATGTTCGCTTAAAATATGAGATTTGGTTTAAGGGTAACGAATAATACTGGCATGATGTGAAGTAACAGAATAATGTGTTCTCGAGTTTGGGAGGGGGTAAGGAGTTTAGTGTGAGGTGGCAAGTGTTCTCGTTGAGAGGCTCAAAATAGGTAGAGGGAGTAGGATGTGGTAAAAATGATGCTAAGTCCAGCAATAATGAGTGTTATGGAGGATCATTGAAATAAGGAGGAAAGAATCGATAGTTCTCCAATAAAGTTTAGTGAGGGGGGGAGTGCTATATTAAGTAATGCTGCTGTAAGTCATCAGGCTGCGGTTAGAGGAAAAATAATTTGGCTTCCTTGTAAAAGAACAAGGGTTCGAGAATTAGTGCGTTCGTAGGATGTGTTAGCGAGGCAAAAGAGGGCGGAAGATACTAAGCCATGAGAGATTATTAGGACTATTGCGCCAGTAGTGCTTCAGTTTGTTTTAATTATTGATGCTGCGATGACTAAGCCCATATGACTCACAGATGAAAAGGCGATTAGAGATTTTAGGTCTGTTTGGCGGGAACATAGAATAGCTGATAAAAGAACACCAAATAGTGAAAAAATAATTAATGGGGCTGCTAAAGGAAGAAGGGAATTATCTATTATGGTCGTTATACGAAGAATGCCATAACCCCCTAACTTTAGAAGAGTGCCGGCCAAGATCATTGAGCCTGCAATTGGGGCTTCTACGTGAGCTTTGGGGAGTCATAGGTGGAGGCCATAAAGAGGCATTTTGACAAGAAAGGCTAAAAAACAGGCTGATCATCATAAGGGGGCAAGATGAGGGGTAGATGATATTATAGTGTTTTTAAGAAGAAAAATAGATAGTGTACCGATGTTTTCATAAAATAGCAGAAGGACTGTGAGAAGGGCTATTGAACCAAAGAGAGTATAAAAAAGTAAGTAGGTTCCTGCAAGCATGCGTTCTTTTTGTGCGCCCCATCGGGTAATAATAATTAGGGTGGGAATCATTGTTGTCTCAAACATAATAAAAAATAAGATTAAATTATTAACTATGAAAGCTAAAAGAGTGGTGACTTGAAGTACAATAATAGTGAAGATATAAAGTCGTTGTCGAACAATAGGTTCGTTGGAGAGTTTACTTTGACTGGCAAGAAGAGTAGGGGCTGTTAGTCAGTAGGTTAAAATAAGAAGGGGTGAGGAAATTTCGTCTACTAAAAAGTATAGGTTTGTTAGAAAAAAGATTTTGTGAAATAAAAATCAGGAGGTTGATAGGGCTGCTACAATTAGGGCTGTGGCTGATGAGGTTTCTCACAACCGCTTAGCGGGGGTAATTCATGGGATAAAGAGTATAAGCATTAAGGGTGTAAGAATAGTTAACATTGTAGGAGGTTTAGGGAGTTTAAATTATCTGAGCCGTGGGAACGAGCGGTAGCAATCATGAGGGATAGACCTAGGCCCGCTTCACAAGCAGAGAGGGTTAGTATAATGACAGGGTATATGGTTGAAGTTAATAGAGTGAGCTTGGTAGATCATAAGGTCAGACTAATAAAAAGGGATAATATCATTCCTTCTAAACATAAGAGGGCGGATAATAAATGAGAACGATGGAATGATAGGCCAAGAAGGCCTAAAAAGAAGGTTGTGGATAGTAGTCAGGGAGCATGTATTAAAGGCATAAAAATGTTGTGGAGTTAAACCAAAATTTGTTGAGTCGAAATCAACCGTCTTTTTAGACTAACATTTTATTCTGCTCAATCGAGTCCGCCTTGGAGTCATTCGTAAATAAAGCCAAGAGTTAGGAGAAGAAGAATAATGAATGATCAAAAAATAGTTAATTCGGGCAGAGAGAGTTGAGCGGCTCAAGGTGTTGGAAGGAGCAGGGCAATTTCTAGGTCAAAGAGAAGAAATAAGATGGCTACAAGGAAGAATCGCATAGAATAGGGTAGACGGGCGGACCCTAGAGGGTCAAACCCGCATTCGTAAGGAGAGAGTTTATTGGAGTCAGGAGAAATTAAGGGTAACCAGAAGCCGAGTGTGGCTAAGATGATGGCAATAAAAATTCCGACGAGGGAAAATAGGGTCATTATTTCTTCTTGGGATTTAACCAAGATTAAATGATTGGAAGTCATTTGTACTGGTTGTACTAAAGAAATAAGAGCCTCATCAGTAAATTGAGACATATAAGAAGAGTCAAACTACGTCTACGAAGTGTCAGTATCAGGCAGCGGCTTCAAATCCAAAGTGGTGATGGGTAGTAAAGTGAAAGTTGATCTGACGCAGAAGACAGGCTGATAAAAATAGTGAGCCAATAATAACGTGAAGTCCATGAAAGCCGGTAGCTACAAAAAAGGTTGAGCCGTAGACTCCGTCTGCAATAGTAAATGGTGCTTCATAATATTCTATGGCTTGAAGAATAGTAAAATATAGGCCTAAAATGATAGTTAAAGTTAAGGCTTGGGTTGCTTCCATGCGGTTGCCTTGTATAATGCTGTGATGGGCTCATGTAACTGAGACCCCTGAAGCCAATAATACAGCAGTGTTTAGTAAAGGGACTTCAAATGGGTTTAGTGGGGAAATCCCTGTTGGTGGCCAGCATTCCCCAATTTCAAATGTTGGGGCAAGACTAGCATTGTAGAAGGCTCAAAAAAACCCAATAAAGAAGAAGACTTCTGAGGTGATGAAAAGAATCATGCCATAACGGAGTCCCTTTTGTACGGGGGCTGTATGATGGCCTTGGAAGGTCCCTTCGCGAACAATATCGCGTCATCATTGGAATATGGTAAGGAGCATTAAGGATAAACCAATTGATAAAATTAGGGTTGTGTTGAAATGAAATCATATTGCTAAGCCTGTGGTTAATAAAAATGCTGCTGTTGCTCCAGTGATAGGTCAAGGGCTGGGGTCAACTATGTGGAAAGCGTGAGCTTGGTGTGCCATTAGGTGTTTTCTTGAAGATATAGACTTAAAAGTAGAACAAATACGTAAGCTTGAATTATGGCAACAGCAATTTCTAGAATTGTTAGGAGAAGAAGAGTAACAAAGGTAAGGGATGAAACAAGGGGAGAGGAAAATAGAAGGGCTAGGGTGGCTATAGAAATTAGTTGAATAAGTAGGTGGCCTGCTGTGAGGTTAGCTGTTAGTCGTACGCCAAGGGCTACTGGGCGAATAAATAAGCTGATAGTTTCGATAATAATAAGAACTGGGATTAAAAGTGTAGGAGTGCCTTCTGGTAGAAAATGTCCTAAAGAAGCTGTAGGTTGATTGCGAAAACCAATTAAAACTGTGGTCAGTCAAAGAGGGATAGCTAAGCCTAGATTTAAAGAGAGCTGTGTTGTAGGTGTAAAGGTGTAAGGGAGAAGGCCAAGAAGATTAACTCCTAGGAGAAAAACTATTAGAGATGTTAAAATTAGGGCTCATTTATGTCCTGGGGAATTAATAGGCATGAAGATTTGTTTTGAGAAAGTTTTTAAAAATCAGGCCTGGGTGGTCAATAAGCGGTTAGACAGCCAACGATTGGAGGGAGAGGGGAAAAGAAGTCAAGGGAGGAGCATAGAAACTAGAATTAGTGGGACTCCGAATAAAGTTGGGGAAGCAAATTGGCTAAATAAGTTTAGGGTCATGGTCATGATCATGATTTATTAAGACCTTTAGATGTTTTTGAGTTGGGGTCATTAATGAAGTAGTGTTTAGAGATTTTTGTGGGGGAAAAAAGAAGAAAAATTATCCATGAAGACAATAAGATGAAGAATCAGGGTGATGGGTCTAATTGAGGCATTCGTTGAGGGTGGGAGGAAGTCACCTTTCTACAGCTTAAAAGGCTGTCGCTGTTTCCTATAGCTTCTTAACGAAGAATCTGTTGAGGTGGATGATCAATTTAGAAATTCTTTTATAGGAAGAGATTCAATTACAATTGGCATAAAACTGTGGTTTGCTCCGCAAATTTCTGAGCACTGCCCATAGTAGACTCCTGGGCGGGAAATTAAGAATGAGGCTTGGTTAAGACGCCCAGGAATGGCGTCAGTTTTTACTCCTAAGGCTGGAACGGCTCATGAGTGAAGAACATCTTCAGCTGTAACAAGAATTCGAGTTGCCATGCCAATGGGGGTGACTATTCGATTATCTACTTCAAGTAGGCGAAATTGGCCAGGAGTTAGGTCTTTAGTTGGGACTATATAGGAGTCGAAGTTTAGATCAGTAAAATCTGAGTATTCATAACTTCAGTACCATTGGTGGCCGATTGTTTTGATAGTAATATCAGGGTTGCTAATCTCATCTATTAGGTACAGAATTCGAAGAGAAGGAAGGGCGATGACAATTAAAATTACAGCGGGCATAATAGTTCATACTATCTCAATTTCCTGGGCGTCAATGGTGTTAGTGTTGGATAGCTTTGTTGTTATTAAGGTAGAAATGATATAAAGAACTAAGGCGCTAATTAGAAATACTGCTATTAGGGCGTGGTCATGGAAGTGCAGCAATTCTTCTATGATGGGGGATGCTGCGTCTTGGAAGCCTAGTTGGAGGGGGTGGGCCATAAAGAAATATAGGAATTTAACCTATTATTTTACCTTGACAAAGTAATGTTATGAGTTAACTAAGTTCTTAAAGAAAATGGCAGAGCGGTGATGCGCCTGGCTTGAAACCAGGGAATGGGGGTTCAATTCCCTCTTTTCTCGATCTATTAGTTTGGGAGAAAGTGGCCTCTTCAAATGTGTGATACGGTGGAGGAGATCCATACAGTCATTCGACGTTTGTTGGGGTTATCTCTGGAGATGAAAAGAGGCGTTTTGATGAGAAAGCTTCTCAGATAATAAATATTATTAAGATTACGGCAACTAAGGAAATTAGTGAGCCTACTGAGGAGACTGTGTTTCAAAGGGTGTAGGCATCAGGGTAGTCCGAATATCGACGTGGCATGCCAGCTAAACCGAGAAAGTGCTGTGGGAAAAAGGTTAAATTTACCCCAGTAAATATAATGCCAAAATGGATTTTAGTTCAAGTTTCGTGGAGAGTATAACCAGTAAAGAGAGGAAATCAGTGGATAAAGCCTGCTATAATAGCAAATACTGCCCCTATCGATAAAACATAGTGGAAGTGTGCAACTACATAGTAAGTGTCATGAAGAACAATGTCCAAGGAAGAATTGGCTAGGACGATTCCAGTCAATCCGCCAACTGTAAAAAGAAAAATAAAGCCCAGAGCTCAGAGTATGGCAGCCTCTCATTTAATGATGCCGCCATGTATTGTGGCAAGTCAGCTAAAGACTTTAACTCCTGTGGGAATAGCAATAATTATTGTAGCTGAAGTAAAGTAGGCTCGAGTGTCGACGTTTAGATCGGTAGTAAACATATGATGGGCTCAGACGATAAAACCTAAGAGACCAATTGACATCATAGCTCAAACTATTCCTATATAGCCAAATGGTTCTTTTTTGCTGGAGTAGTAGGTTACAACATGAGAAATAATTCCAAATCCAGGGAGGATAAGAATATAAACTTCTGGGTGTCCAAAAAATCAAAATAAGTGTTGGTAAAGAACTGGGTCCCCACCTCCGGCGGGGTCGAAGAAGGTTGTGTTTAAGTTTCGGTCAGTAAGCAGCATTGTGATGCCTGCGGCCAAGACCGGAAGGGAAAGGAGAAGGAGAATAGCGGTGATCAAGACAGACCACACAAATAGGGGGGTTTGATACTGTGTTAGTGAAGGGGGTTTTATGTTTAGGGTAGTAGTGATAAAATTAATTGCCCCAAGAATAGATGAAACCCCAGCTAAATGTAGTGAAAAAATTGTTAAATCCACTGATGGTCCAGCATGAGCCAGGTTGCTTGCGAGGGGGGGGTAAACTGTTCAACCTGTGCCTGCGCCTGCTTCAACTCCTGCCGAAGCTAACAGGAGAAGGAAAGAAGGGGGGAGAAGTCAAAAACTTATGTTGTTCATTCGAGGAAAGGCTATGTCAGGGGCTCCAATTATTAAAGGAACAAGTCAGTTTCCGAACCCCCCGATAAGAATTGGCATAACCATAAAAAAAATTATTACAAAGGCGTGAGCGGTGACGATTACATTATAAATTTGATCATCGCCCAGTAAAGAGCCGGGTTGACTTAGCTCTGCTCGAATTAGTAGGCTAAGGGCCGTGCCTACCATCCCGGCCCATGCGCCGAACACTAGGTACAAGGTTCCAATATCCTTGTGATTTGTGGAAAATAATCATCGGGTAATTATCACAGGTAAGATGGCCGAAACTTAGGCAGCGGGTTGTAGCCCCGCCAACAGAGGTTCAAGTCCTCTTCTTTCCAGGCCCCGGGGTGTTACACGCAGGACTGCAACCCCTGAGAGGCAGTATAGATTCTGCCGGGGCTTCTCCCGTTTTTTTTTTTAACGGGAGAAGTAGAATAAAGCTCGCTGGATAGAGTGTTTAGCTGTTAACTAAAAGTTTACGGGATCAAGGCCCGTTTTTCTAGAAGACTTTATCTTAATAAAAGTATTTGAGTTGCATTCAGAAGATGAAAGTAGTATCTTTCAAGTCTTACAGAAGCTAGAAGGGTTTCACTTCTATTAAGGGCTTTGAAGGCTCTTGGTTTGGTTATCCTAAGCTTCTTAAAAGTATGGTAATAAAGATGGAGAGAGGGGAAGAGCACATAGGGTTAGAATAGTTAATGGGGATAAGTGGGTTTTTTTCTTAAATAGTCAGGAAGATAGCGAAAAAGATGGGTTAGGGGCCAAGGTGAGAGATGTGGTGTAAGTTAAGCGAAGATAAAAAAATAGACTTAGAAGGGTTGATAGAAGAGCAATGAGGGCAAATGTTGTTAAGTTTTGTTTGATTAATTCTTGAGCGATGAGTCATTTAGGTAAGAACCCTGTGAGTGGCGGGAGGCCACTTAGAGATAATAAACAGAGAAGGGATAATGAGGCAATAGCGGGGGTTTTATGTCAGGATGTTGCTAGTTGAAGGATATTTTTGGAGTTGATAAACATAAATGTAAAGAATAGGGTGGAAGTTATAATAACATAAAGAGTAAAGTTTAGAAGGGAAAGAGAGGGGGAAATTTTTAAAATTAAGATAATTCATCCCATATGGGCAATAGAAGAGAATGCTATAATTTTTCGAATTTGAGTTTGGTTAATTCCCCCCCAACCTCCAAGAAAAGTGGAGAGTAAACCTAAGGTTAACATTAAATTGAGGTTGAGGGACTCTGAAAATTGAAAAAGTAAGGTTATGGGGGCTAGTTTTTGTCATGTTGACAAAATTAGGCCTGTTTGGAGTGGGAGGCCTTGGAGAACCTCTGGGAGCCAAAAGTGAAATGGAGCAATTCCAAGTTTTGTTAAAATAGCAATTGATAAGAGGATAGTGGAATTTGAATTTATAGAGGAATTGATGGATCACTCTCCTGTGAGTCAGGCGTTAAGAGTGGCAGCAAACAGAATTAGTGCTGAGGCTGCAGCTTGAGTCAAGAAATATTTTGTTGAGGCTTCGATAGCGCGGGGGTGGGGATTTTTGGTTATCAAGGGGAGGATCGCTAGGGTGTTGATTTCTAGGCCAATTCAGGCTAGGATTCAATGAAAGCTTGAAAGGGTTGCCACAGTGCCTAGTGCAAGACTAGAGATGAAGATTGAAAGAGCATAAGGATTAATTAGTAAAGGAGGGGATTTAACCAACATGTTTGGGGTATGGGCCCAAAAGCTTTAAATGTTTAGCTGACTTTACTAGAAAGTAGTAAAATGGAATTACAGAGGGTTTTGATCTCTCAATTATAGGTTCAATACCTATTTTTCTAAGGAAGTGAGGGGGTTTGAACCCCTATAGGCCTCCCTATCAAGGAGGTCCTTATCTTTCGGGCACGCTTCCAACAGATGGGTGGGGAAAATAACATAATAATGGGGAAGGTGATAAATCAAATGGTGAAGGCTAGGGTTAAGGGGAGAAAACTTTTTCACACTAAATGTATTAGTTGGTCGTAGCGAAAGCGTGGGTAGGAGGCTCGCACTCATAAAAAGAATATAACTAGAAGAGAGGCCTTAACAATAACTGAGGCAGTTGTTAAAGGGTAAAGAAGGAGAGTTGAAGAACCTAAAAAGATAATTGATGAGATTGTGTTTATTATAAGGATATTGGCATACTCCGCTAGAAAAAATAAGGCAAATGGTCCTCCTGCGTATTCAACATTGAACCCGGAGACTAATTCAGATTCGCCTTCGGTTAGGTCAAATGGGGCGCGGTTGGTTTCAGCTAAAGTTGAGATAAATCATATGGCAGCTAAGGGTCAAGCGGGAATAACTAGTCAGAGGGGTTCTTGAGCAACACTAAAATTTTGTAAAGTGAAGTTTCCTGAGACAAGAATGATGCAAAGAAGAATGAGAGCCAGGGTTACTTCATATGAGATGGTTTGAGCTACTGCTCGTAGGGCGCCAATAAGGGCGTATTTTGAATTAGAAGCTCAGCCTGAGCCTAGAATTGAATAAACAGTGAGGCTTGAGAGAGCAAGGATGAATAAAATGCCGAGGTTCATTTCTGAAAATGTTAGAGGCATTGGTAGTGGGGCTCAAATAATTATGGCTAGAGAAAAAGCTAAAATTGGGGCAAGCATAAATAAAATTTGGGAGGAGGCGGCGGGGCGAATTGGTTCTTTAATAAATAGTTTAACGCCATCAGCAATTGGTTGGAGTAGACCTGTGGGGCCTACTACATTAGGGCCCTTACGATGTTGCATATAGCCTAAAACTTTCCGTTCAATTAAGGTTAGGAATGCAACTGCCAGAAGAATTGGAATTATGTAACACAGTGGTTGAATTAGATAAATTAGGTTAATAGCTGGGGAGAAGATTTGAACTTCTATGGAGAGAGTTTAGGTCTCTAGCAAGACCAGATTTTGCTACCCTAGCTTTCAATGCCCTCTATTCTTGAGGAAAGTGGTAAAAATGTTAGTTATTAAGTTGGTAAACACAACCTAGTATTTATGGCTTAGCAATTCTATTGGCCATGATTTTTCGGTCCTTTCGTACTAGAAAAATCTTTTTATAGATAGAAACTGACCTGGATTACTCCGGTCTGAACTCAGATCACGTAGGGTTTTAATCGTTGAACAAACGAACCTTTAGTAGCGGCTGCACCACTAGGATACCCTGATCCAACATCGAGGTCGTAAACCTACTTGTCGATACGGGCTCTTGAAGTAGATTGCGCTGTTATCCCTAGGGTAACTTGGTTCGTTGATCAAATAATTGGGTCAATGTAAGTCAGTTTGATGATGCATAAAGATGTGGCTTTTTGCTAAGAGGGTTTGTCTTTCAGCGCGGAGGTTAAGTTTTACTCCGTGGTCACCCCAACCTAAAACTAGAAGTTAAAAATGCTTAAATATGTTTAGTTTTCTGAAGGTGTTAAGTAAAAGCAAATACTTCAGTTGTTTAAAGCTCCATAGGGTCTTCTCGTCTTATAGAGTTATCCCCGCTTCTTCACGGGGAGATTAGTTTCATTGATTAGAAAAAGGAGACAGTATAGTCTTCGTGGGGCCATTCATACTAGTCCACAATTAAAGAACAAGTGATTACGCTACCTTCGCACGGTTAGGATACCGCGGCCGTTGAACAGTGTCACTGGGCAGGCTGGACCTCTTATTGTAGTTCAAGAGGCGATGTTTTTGGTAAACAGGCGAGACTAATATTTGCCGAGTTCCTTCTTTTTCTTTTAATCTTTCTCTGAATGCTCTGGTGTTAGGTTAACGTGAAATGTAATAGATTTTTCTTGGTCAGTTGCTATTTCATTATTAGTGGCGGTGATTATCAGCGGGATGGCCTTACTGATGGAAACTTGCATTGGGAGAGAAGGGTCTGCTTCTTATTACTAGTTTTAACATAAAATTTTCTATAAGTATATAGATTTGCCTTTTGGGGAATAAGGGATAGAGATTAACTAAGAAATTCAATAAATAAATAATTGAGCTTTGACGCTTTCGTAGAAGGTGGCTGCTCTTAGGCCTACTTTGATATTATTATTATTTATATAACCCAGTAGTGGAGGTTGTATCCTTTTTCAAATAGGCTGTACCTTATTTGAATTGCTTTAAAGAAATTTTTATAGATTTATTTGACTTTAAGCGGGACTAAGATCCTTTTCTAAGGCAACCAGCTATCACTAGGCTCGTTAGGCTTGTTACCTCTACCTTAGGATCGTCCCACTATTTTGCAACAGAGATGGGTTCGCTCAAAAAGCTGTCCTAAAGTAGCTCGCCTAGGTTCGGGGGTTCAAACTAAAAATCTTTTTGCTTGATTAGACTAGTTAAACCATGATGCAAAAGGTACGAGGGGTAAACTCTACTGTGTTGTGCTTTAAAGTTATTTCATTTCTATTTCATCTTTCCCTTGCGGTACTATATCTATGGCGCCCAGAAGTTTTTTGATCGCCTCTACTTGACTTAGAAAATGTTTTGATTTAAGGAAAAAAAGGTAAGTTTTAGAACAGAAGAAAGGTGGGGCTAGGTATTTAGCTCAAAATGATCTGGTTTTCACGGATATTACTTTGGTGTAAGCAAAGGGCTTTAAGTTAAGCTACATTATGTTTCCAAGTACACCTTCCGGTATACTTACCATGTTACGACTTGCCTCTTCTATGTTGCTTAAGGGTGTTAAAAACTGTTTGTTAGCATTGAGGAGGGTGACGGGCGGTGTGTACACACCCCAGTGCCAGGTTAAAAAGGACTCTCTAGTTCCATTTTACTACTAAATCCGCCTTCTGACTAGGTTTCATAAAGTCTTTCGTGTAGTCTAATATAGAAAGTGTAGCCCATCTCTTCCCATTTCATTTGTTGCACCTTGACCTGACGTGTGGTTGGAAAAACATTTGGCTCACTAGCGCGCTCACGTGGTAAGCTGACGACGGAGGTATACAGGCTGAATAACTAAAAATGGTGAGGTTAAACGGGGGTTATCGATTATAGGACAGGCTCCTCTAGGGGGATATGGGGTACCGTCAAGTCCTTTGGGTTTTAAGCTTAGCTCGTAGTTCCCTGGCGAGAAGGAAGTAAGTTAAAGTTTACGACTGAGCATAGTGGGGTATCTAATCCCAGTTTGTTTCTCAGATGACGTGAGTTCAAGTTGAATTAATTGGAATAACTTTCGTTTATGGCTTTCTTAAAAACAAGCGTGTCACGGCTTAGTTTTAGTTGAATTCCAGTTGTTTGGAGAACTTTAATCACGCTTTACGCCGAAGGGGGTCAATTTGAGCCACGATGGTGTAACCGCGGCGGCTGGCACCAGATTGGCCGGCTCTAAATAAGTTTAACTGAGTCAAGCTATCGCTCATGCTCAATGTTTATCACTGCTGAAGACCCTTGAGGGTGTGGCGAGACTAGGTGTTTTGGGCAAATTTTTGGGCCTGATACCAGCTCCTGTTCCCTAGAGGGGAAATAAGGGCATTCTCACTGGGGTGCGGATACTTGCATGTGTATATTAAATAAGAATTGACTCCAAGGCTAGGACCAAACCTTTGTGTTTAAAGGACTTTTTAGGGCCCTTCTTAGCATTTTCAGTGCTACGCTTTGTGTAAGCTATTTAAACAGGACATAATTTAAGGAGAATATCAGTTTTGGGGATTGATTGTGAAAGTTAAATTCTTTCTGTCCTGAGCTCTAGGAATGTTTTAAATTTCAATCTTTGGTTTACAAGACCAATGCTTTGAGGCGTTAAGCTACTAGGGCATAGCTTTTACTTGGACTTGCACCAAGAAGTGCTGAACCCTAAAACCAGAGGAAAGCTATTTTCCTTTAAAAGCATAATACACTGTATATATATATATATATATATATATATATAGTTTTTACTTTTATGTCACTCTTACTTGTTTGGGAAAGGGAGGGGTAAAAGAATTTAAGATAAACTGTGTTAAATCGGGGGAGGGGGAGGCATGAGGCCCCATAGAAATTTATTATAGGACTTTTGATTCCGGGGGGTTGCAAAAGAAAACTATGGTAAAAGCTGTGGGGGGGGGGGGGGGGGTTGACAAAAAAAAAGGAAATAAGCGCGCGCGCACAAATTAAAAATTTTTGTCGTTGGGTTTAGTCACAGGTGGGGTTTTTTAAAAAAATAGATTAGTGACTCCCGGGAGGGGGGAAATAGGAATTATGGGAAACTAGGACAGGGCTAAAAATTGCTATGTCTAACAAGCATTCATTTATAGGGTATCATATTCTTATGTTAAAGAACCACGCTTGCATGAAATAGGACAACCTTATTAATGTGCCATTACCCCACTGAGAGATGCCAAATGAAAGGACCCCAAAAAAAAATCTACCAATGCCTTTTAAATTTCAACCGATGAAGGAGTCACGGTCTCTGCCGGGACCTGACCTCATAGGAGGGATACCCTTTAGAAAGCGATCGCCGGCCGATTAATCAAGTAAAGTCCATAGATTCACATCCGTCAAATGTTTCCTGAAGCGGGCTTAAGGGTCAACTTGTGTTAGGTCCCTTGGAAGATTCAGAACTACCAAGTCCTAGACTTCTTTTAGGCCGCTTTAAGGT